>NC_051156.1:186130661-186238161 GCF_013339745.2 Dermacentor silvarum
ACCTTGGTAGCAACTGCAGTTAGTAAAGAAGGAGTTAGGAAGTTTACTAACCAAACGAGGTAGTCACCTTTCCAAGTGGAACCCAGCTACCGACCCCGAAACGCAGTTAGTGTCATCGCAGGTACAAAGTTTCTAGCCTATATTCCATTTATCAGACCCACTCTTGAATATGCCATGGTATGAAATATTGCGACAAAGAGTAACTGCAATGACCCTGTTCCTGACGGTGAAAGCAGCGAAAATTCGTTTCAAAAGCTTTTGAAACCCATCCTGCGTCGCTAAACAATGCCTTCTGCGAGGTGGCATCTGTCGCTTAGATGGCAGATCACTCTCGGAAGAAAATATCTTGAGACGTTGGCCGAAGCACTCTTCCATTGCACATGGCCACAAATGCCATATTTCTCTTTCTTCAAATAATTAGGGTATGAAGTGTAGCCTGCCAAAACTGCACATTGGGTTATGAAGGACGCGGTAGTGTTGTGCTTCAGATTAATTTTGACTGCCTGGGGTTCATCAAACTGCACACAAAGCAGTTTACAGGAGAGTTTCTGCATTTCTTCTCCATCGGAGCGCGCTCGCCCGAACTAAACCCGTGATTTCGTGCTCGCCAGCGCTGCGTCTTTGCCACTGCATCATTCATAGCGATGGCTTCTTTTTTTCCGATCCAAAGTTATTCAAGGACAACGAAAAAAGTTCCTTGTAGTGTTACCCCATCCCTGAAAGAGGCTACTGTCGCGCACACAATAACTGTGTGTCACCAGGTGGTCACCCTCCTATGAGACGACCAATCCCAGTGCCACTTAACATCGGTAATCTGACACTGAACGACGTATTCATCATGACATGGCCGATTGCCAGAGATAATCCATTTGCTCCTGTGAATTTGACATCTTTGGACTATAATTATCAAAACGACCCTTTCAATGATTCGTTTTTACTTCGCAAGTTCCTTGTTCTCTTGCGCGCACTTTTCGAGACCACAGTTTTCATTGCAACAAAGCTTCAACTCTTCTATTCGAAATGCAAAGCTTTGTAGATATTTAGGCTGTCAAACGGTCGTTGTGGCATGCAAGAAAGGCTGTTCTCTCACGGAGCTTTCTTGAAGCTACTTCTTTGTATTATCGCAAACACATGGAGCCAACAATGGCCCCGACTACATCTTGCGTTTTTGCTTCTCACTCTCAATGCCGCAGGTGTACCTTTCTCGCTTCTCGCTGTTTCGAAAAATGTAAAAATAAAAGCAGAATAATAATAAATATTAAAAAATAAACAGCACGTTTTCTACCTATTCGACTCCAACCGACCCCGTGCTCGGGATAAGCAGGCCCAGCTCCTTCGCAATGCCGATCTCGCGGGAAAAAACACGGCAGCGATCAAAATTCACTTAACCCCCGTCGTTCCATATGCGGTCTACAACGCCTGGGCTTGTCAGCAAGACATCAACAGCAGGATGTCCCTCAACACCCCCGCCCTTACCCCGCCTAGCTTTCTCCTCGTTGAAGAATTCGCTTTTTTTTTCATTCTGTCCTTGCGAATTCGCTAGCTTTTACGGAGCCTTCGAGAAGGAGTAAGCAAACACACGCACCCATCTATCTATCCGAGTGCAATTCCGAGCCCGCTACGGGTTTTTCTTAACCGTTCAGCCATTCCAATATTCTGTGCATTCCATCCCCTTCATGGCTGCTTCTCTTGCTACACCTGCACCGCCACTTTCGATATCTTGTTTGTTCGTTTTTTTTTTCTCCTTAGATGTTTCTTTCTGTTCGCGAATTGCGAGAAAAGTACCGACCTGCCACGCCTTCGCGCCAGCGATGAACGATGCCCGTTTATTCTCGAGGGATTTATTTGCAGGAGCAGCTCGCCGGGCGCAAATCCTTTCCGAGCTTCCAGTTTCATGGTTATTTTGTTTTCTCGTGACACGGCCTTCCTGCATTTCACCTTCCCGAAACCCCGTGACCTCTTTCCTTTTTATCATTTCTCTCCTCTTACTCGCCGCGGGTCTGCCTCCACATACGTCCGTAAAATCCGGCTGGCATGCACGAAAAGAAACCCTTACTTTTAAAACTGTTCCTCGAGTTTCCCCTGTTATTCTTTCCAGAAACTATTCAATCCTGCTGGCTACCTCCCTGTTTTGTTTTCCGGGTCCTCTTGACTGAGAGAGCACCTGCCTTACGCCACACGTCAGACGGATGGATTTATCGTCCCAGGGAACGCGGATACGAGGGCTAAAAGTGCGCTGGGTTCGTATTATCGTGTCCTCTTTTCCATCAACCCATCTCCCGATTGCAAAACGAAAAAAGAAAAGAACAGCCGCGAAACGGAGTGAAAAAGAATAACGTGCGACCATACGCTGCAAATCCACTTCCCTTCCCAGCAGGCACGGTGAAAAAAGTGTCGATGCTGTCATTAGCGGGCGGTTGCCCGAAATGCGAGGGAGCTTCAAGAACCTATGTAGATTGCAGTTATAGAGGTACAACCTTCGTGAAGCAACTACTTCGCTTTGTTCTTTTTTTTTCTTTCTTCTTTTTTTTAGTTTGTATTGGCAACAAATAATAGCGTAGGCAATGCGAAGATGAGAAGCTAAGAAAAATAGGAGTAATAAAGCTTGCATGTACACGTCCTCGGGGCGACGCTGTAACCGTAACAGATTTTTTTTTTTCGGATATGAAAATTAAAGGAGGGATTTTAAGTGACCTTGCTGCGAGTGACAAAGGTCGACGCAGGTAGAGTATACGCAGCGTGTTTTAGGGCTGTCGAAAAGTAGATGACGTACGTCCTCATACACGTGACCCTCGTTTCTGATGGTCGGGTAGGGAATTTAGTGCAGCGTAGAAAACAGAGCTTCGAACTGAATGACGCAGGGTGGGTTACCGACAAAAGAACCGAGCACTGCTCCCAAGTTGGCGTTCTTTTCCCTTTAACTGAAGTACCTGTGCTCGGCACGCCAATAAGTGGTCACAAACCGCGAGCATAGTTGCGTTCAGCGCATGTTGAGTTCAGTTCGTTACATCTAGTAAGCTACGCGTTCGTGCTGTAATTCGCAGTTTTGCCGCGGTAAGTCCTCCTCCTCCGCCGTAGCGGTTTCGCGAGTGCGCCCGGAGAAAAATTTACATCGGGAATGACTCATAGACCAGGCTGCAGTTGCCCTTTTCCTTATCCGCCTTCTAGTTGAAACAAAAGAAGGAAGAAAACTTGCAAATAGAGCGAAAATGTGAAAACAAGGTGTCAGCCGGAGGTGAAACGCTGAAAGAGGTTTTAATGAGCAGAAATGAGCGGAAAGGAGGCAGAGGTCACCGGGAAAAGTTCGACTACGAGTGAGGGCCGCAGTTTGTGTTTGCGGTCGTGCGAAGTCATTTTCGATGCGGCCGCAAGGACCTTGTAGTTGTGCACGTGACCCCCGCCACTCATATAGTAACAGGAAGAAGAGGGTCGTTCGAACAAGGGTGAGACCAGGGCGAGACAGGCACCGGCGACGGAGAACGATCAAAAATGAAGCATCTATATACATAAGTGGGGGCACGAAAAAAAAAAGCAATACGAATAAAAAGCGCACCGCGTTAATTGCGAAAAAGCGAAAGAGAGTTAGAATAAAATGAAAATGTGGCTAGAAAGGAAGAAAAAAATGTTAAAAAAAGAAATGAAAGAAGCAAGAAAAATGGCCAGTACGCGGTGACAACGATGGCATTGGGCAGCGCGAGCAGCAAGCAGAAGAGTGGGTTGGGGCCGGTGGGAGGGTGGGGCGGCGCAAGCTATGTGGGTGACGCGATGCTGCAGCGGACGACGCGGTCATTAAATTCGCATTACCGTCCACGCGAGGTCGGGCAGCGCATGGCTGTGGATAGCGTAGCAGCGTCGGTGGTGGGTGGCGAGTGCTGCGTATGTATGCCATTTCATTACAGCGGTGCTTACGTTGGGTCTTCTTTACTTATCTTTTCTTCGCCATATCTCTCACGTTTCCTTTCCTGGTTTATTCAAAAAAAAAGGAAGAAGACGAAGGGAGGGGAGGGGGGAGGGGCTGTGGAAGTTGGGAAGGCGCGTGGTGGGTTAAAAGGTGAGAAAGGCGCAAGCCCGCGGGTTCTGTCCCTTCGTCGCGACGATGGCACGACCTGGGACGGGAGGTCGTGCAGTGTCCCTCGTTTTCTGGTGGTCAGCGAGCGGGCGAGAACAGGAGGCCAGTCCGTAAAGGCAGAGCGCCACAATTTGCATACGCGGTGTTGGGCTCGCGAAGCGAGCGCTCGACGCTTATACAGCACAGGGTTGCTGCGTGTTCTTTCAAAAGCGTCGCGCCTGCGCTTGTCGTGCCTCGGTGTCCACGGCTCTAAGCTGCGATCTATAGAAGCTGTGTCGAAGCAACCTGCGTTTTTTTTTCCCACATTTTTCTTCCTTTTTTATCTTTTCTTTTATGATATAGAAATGGGAAAACAGGCCACTTTTAGAACCAATATTTCGAAAACCCTAGGTACACTATCCTTAGGCAAGAATAAAGAAGGAAAATATATCAAGAAGACAGTAATCAAAAGCACACTGCACCTTACGAACGCAAGTCAAAAGTACGCAAGTATTGTCACCATACGAGCACCGGCACCGGAAGCAAGGGACACTCACTGGAACAGTCACCAGCCACACAGAACAGGGGAAGCGCACGCTAGTCATTTCATCTATGTGGGCCTGGGGTGTATGCACTAAAACCCCCCTCCTCCCCCCCAGTGCAGCATCCATATTTGCACGTAACCTGACCGTGGAAAGAACAACCCGGATGCGACATCAATACGTTAAAAAGCACATGGAATCAAAGTGCAGAGCAGACAAATCAGATAATGTCATTGTCAGACAAAGATATTATAGCGTGCACAAGAAAGAAATCGCGAAGGGCGCTGACAACACGGCTCTGCTTACCGCGGCTGCGCGATGTGACGCAACAGTGCTATACGTTTTTGTGTTGGCACGACGTCATGACGATTGCGCCCCAGTTGTGTTATATTTCGTCGCGCACTGCATTCCTGCAACAACTTGTGATGTGTTGTTTTATAAATATACCTGTCTACAATGTCGCATGATGTGGAATGGTGTCATGTCGCGTTGTGCCGCTTTCATTGTCTATTGCACGGCACAGTTCCGATTCGTGCGTTGCCGCATTTTGAAGCATTCGAGATCTTGTGTTAAGCCATCGCGACAAGGGATTGCGAACGCTTCGTTGCCCGAATGGTTACGCTTTGTTTTTTTTTTATTTATTTATTTTTTTGCCCTTATGATGCGACAGTTGCTAAACTGTTGCGTTGGACGGCGCATGGCGTGGCATGGCTTCGTGTCGCGTCATGTAGTATCCAAGTGTGCGCGCTTATTCGCGCGATGTCGCATTTTTATGTCATTCGTCGTCCTTCGTTGCAGTACTGCTATGACTGATTGTTCACGATTAGGTGTATCCGCAGCAGCGAGCCATTATGTTTTGCACGCTTCCCAGGCTGATGTCGGGAGTGCGTTTTGAAAGCCCCCTCAAAATATGGACAGATGAATACTTTCTGGCGCACTCTGAACGGTTAAAAGCAATGCTTTATTTATTTCAATGTACTCAACGATTATTCGGCACTAGAGCAGGAAAAGCCTAATCAAGGCTGGATGTACCAGTATTGGTTAAGCAATATGAATAAGGATCTCTCAACGATTTTCACCGTCAAGTCTATTTTTAGCTCAAAAAGGTGAGCCTTGTTCGTGTATACTATTTTCATATACTTTGAGGCATTTCACCTCACCTGAAGGCGCGCGATAAGAGGACATAAGCACACTCATCATCATCATTCAGTTATGTCCACAGAAGTAATTAGTACAGCTGCACTGCATATCTGTGGTTTGCTTACACGCGTTTCGTTCCCAAACTGATCGTTTTTCAGCCCCCTTACATTTTACGTCTTTAAGACGACACCCAAATCACTAATCATTCTATTCTAACCTTCAGTTCGTGACAATCCTCCGATTCTTGGCCAATACTTCATCGCGGTTATGCCGCTTCCCACCCTCCCCCTCCTTCCCTCTTAATCTTCAGGTAAACATCAATATTCCGATCCCTATAGACGTGCGCTTGCAATCGTGTTTTACAGTATTTCTTTAAATTCTACTGTCTTTTCTTAAATTTCTAAAGTAGGTCACGCGCACTCTCCTTTACTCCCAGCCGACGTCAAACCGCTAAACTCCTCAAGGTGTCCCTTCCGCACTTCTGTCACACGTGAAACGCGAGCGCGCGCAATAAGTCATCGCTTCGAAAACAGCGCGACAGTCTGCAGCAACGCCGGTGACACACGCAAGATCCCAGAAAAAAAAAAAACGTCTTCGCTTGGCGTAATTAGCGCACCCCGGGCCACCTACCGTACTGCTAAGTAAACGCGAATATTAAGGAACCTCCACTCTCGCTTTCGGTAGAAGCTCGCCGCGAAGGCGCAATTACGTATCGCGCCGTGGAGTGCTTAATATTTGAACGGAAGCACGCGAGGAGCTGTTGAGTGCGCTCTACCTTTATTACTCCTGTCGGCGAGCGGCCAACCCGCCCTCGAAGCTCTATACCTACGTGTAGGTAGGAGGCATGCGGGGTGTTGATTCGCTGCCAACCAAAATATGCCAACTATAAGGCGAGAGCAGCGGGCACTCTTCTTTAAATTTTCTTTCGGCACAGGGTGGTTTCTAACGTAGCGCATAACTTTACATTATCGTCCTTTCGGCGCAGTCGTCCGTGTAACTATGCGACGTGCTTGCGCTGTTGGCCGTTTCGTAATTTATTTAACGTCGTGCGAACTTTGCAAACTACAATTTTTGCAGCACCAAAACGGAAGGCGAAGATGCGGGCCAGGCTAAGCTAACAAAAATATAAAAGAAAAATTAGCTGGTAGGTAGCGGGCCTTTAAAATAGGCTTCTACATTGATCGCTAACGGTTGTGAGGAAGCAGTTTGTTTTCTTTTTTTTTTCTTCTTATTCTGCAAGTGAGTGTGCAAAGCGCTAATAACGGTTCGATCTTTACGACTCCCAAATAAATGAAGGAAAGAAAAAAAATTGAGCAACAACGTTAAACAGCGCAAAATAAAATTGCTACACAGTGTGCAAAGCACCCGAGTGAATCGTTCTCCGCTCACCGATATCCAGGTGTCTTGTTTTGTTTTTTTTTTTCCAAAACGCCGAGGCAGCTAGCGCTCGCGGACTGAGCTTCTTGATGAGATTTCCTGATGACATTAGGGTAACGGTATAACGTTAACGGCGCGGCATTAAGGTGCGCGCCGCGTGGACGGACGACAACGAAACTGTCGTTTCGTTTCCGCCGTCCCTGTAAGTCGGGGTTCACACAGCTTTACCTGCGACGTTTATGGTCGCCCAATGTTATCACGTGGTTCTCTCTCCTTTATGCGATGCACGCGAAGATGACTGCGCAAAAAAATTCCGCACTGAGCGCGTGAATAGCGCGCACCTTCCATTAGGAGCGCGCTGAAAACTGGTGCGAATCGGAAACATTCTGCTAAATGTGCGCGCGAGTCGGAATTCCTGCTGCGTTGTGAACAGGAAAGGTGGGTGGGTAAGAAATAAATAGTGTGTGTGTGTGTGTGTGTGGGGGGGGGGGGGGGGGGGGTGCTACTGAGTGCAAAGAGCTAAGTGCAGAGTTAGGACGATTTTGAGAGTTAAGTACCGAAGACAGCTGTACAGTGCAGAGTACAGAGATCGCACACGCCAGTACACGTACCATGCACGAATTCTAACTATGCAACCCATTTACTCAGTCTGTGCACTTATGAATAGCTCAAATAGGGTAGAAGTGTGTAAAACGTTGCTATAGCCAGGAATCAGAGTTGCCGTCGTACAGAAATGTTAGCAGCGTTCTTGCTTCCGAGTAAAATGCCAGAGGCTATGACATTCTCGTATGTACTTTATTATTTATCTTTCTCTGTCTTACAACAGTCTTCACTCTGGCGCATTTCATTTCCAGATGCGAAGCGAATTGACACGGTGTAGTTATTTCGCTTGAAAATTGTTGCGGACATAGCTGTGTGGACGCCACAAGCGAAGCTAAAGGACGTGCTGCAACTAGCGTCTAGCCGTAAACATACCTCGTCAGTTTGTGGCACACTTCTTTCACGGAAGGTCCAGCGTACATACGGCCATTAAACACAGCGAACTAATGTACGCCCGAATGTGGCACTATTAAGAAAATGCAGGTTCGAACAAGTCAGGCAACAAATCTATTTACGTAGTCAGACTAAAAATTTAGCAGAAATATCGGCGCACTTATGTTATCGTTCTACTCCGATCACATTTTTTGTTAGTGCGGTTTTCGTCACAGGTCACCACACCTATGCTCGCGCCGAAATGACTCGCGTGTGGCGGTCGGCCACAAGCTCATGTGTCAACAAGCAGATTCTGCGATTTGTCGTGTTACCCGCGATGTTGTGAGGCGACTGTCGGTGCGTATTTTTTCAACTTTCCCATGTCAGCTGACTATCGCCACACGAGCATTTTTCTTCATGCGATGAAAAGCAGCTATGGTACTTAGAAATATATAAAGAAAGAAAGAACGAAACACAAGACTGAAATATATTTCGACAAAATAATTTCCGCGCACTTATCACCTGTAAAGCTGGCTTTGCTGTTTTAAGGGTCTTGCTGCGGAAAAGCCTCTTACGTTTATTTTCTGTCAGATCGAGGAATGGCAGAAAAGGGAACATCGAGCGTTAAGGCAAAGACACAATTTATACGTAGCTAAAAAAAAAAAACTGTCAGACACAATATCACCTGTCCGCACCTCTCTTCAAAAAACAAAATAATAAACAAAAGGAGACGCGTCACTGCGTCGCACACGAAGAAAAGAAACCGAGTAACTTTAACCCGTTTTAGTACGCGTTCCCAAATAAAACTACAATGCTTTGAATCACCGATTGTCTTTACGACCATAAAATAAAGAAAGAAGGACACAAACTAAAACCCGCAAACGGCCTTCAAAGCTTCGCGACTTTTTTAGAAGAAGGGGGGAGGGTGCGGGCCTCCGCAGCCCTCCTTTCGCACCCCTTATAATGGCTCGGCGCGGCTTTAAAACGGGCCAGTTACTCGCGTCTTTTTCCCACGGGCTCGCTGCGTCGAGGAGTGATAAAACGCTGCAACTTCGAGATAAAAGGCGACTAGCTTTTCAATAAAACTAGGACAATAAAGAAGCGCACGGTCGGGGCAGAGCGACAGAGAACCGCGCAGGCTTTCGTGTATACACCTGCGTGCTCTGAGTGTGTAACTAGATGAAAACAAAAAAAATAAAGCGTAGACGGAGCCTTTCACAACGCGAGTTATCGTATCCGCGCAGCAGGAGTAACAGTTCAGCCGAGCGGCGTTGCCACTGCAAACGCGCTGACGTGTGCACGCTGGCCCCGACGATCCGCGGGCCTCGTTTCGCCATCGTAGCTTGTGCGGGCATAAAATGGGGAAAGGCGGTAAAGGAGGGATGGGGGTGAGTAGTACACGCTCCACCGGCACCGGCGCCGCCGCTTATCCACCCCCCCGCGCGCCATGGTCTAACAGCACTCACCTAGGCACGTGACGTCGACGACCGTGAGGGGGCTACCGGTCCTGCTGCTGCTGTGCTCGCGTCCCTCGGGGCTCATAGGGGTCTTCCGTCGCGAAAGCACCCGCCAAACGACCGACATCGGCTCGCCCATAGCGTAAGTCAGGTGGTCCTTTTGAGTGGTCGAAACGATGGCGGGCCGGCGCCGAAGACGATGTCTGTTGTTTGCACCGATGAAAGAACTTGTTCTTTCCCTCGAAGCAGGCCCCTTTCGTGGTTCGCCTTTTTAATTCTAGGCTATGTTGTCTTCCGGCACTCTGTCAAGCCTCGCATGATGTCGTTCTCTCCTGGCGGAATCAACTTCACACACCTCCTCTGTCGATCTTATTGTTCCTAGCGAAGTTGACACCTCGTTGATTTCGACTGGCTTTCGCAAAAATTGTTTGCTGTCAGAAAGCGCGTCCGTGCAAGTCGCCTACCTTGTCTTTCGTTTCAGTGCTAACGAAGTGGCTTACGTCGAATCGCAGTGGCTGTCCTGTGGTAATCAAACTCGTCGCCACTTGTGCCTTTCACCTTTTCTCGTGTTGTAGTTTGGATCGACAAACTCTCTTTATCTTTGTCAAGATCGGCGACTTCGTTCCCCTTCGGCCGAGGAAAGGCTTCACAGCTTTTCTCACCGGCTGAGCGCGATGACAATTACATAGAATCAATAGCGATGCCTGCAGAGGCCGAATACTGCGAAAGTATTCCTAGCAGCGATGAGGTAGTAGGTGTCCGCGCTGAGGCGCTCAAGTTGAGGCAAAGTTGAAGCGGGACTTTCCTAAACTGGGCACTTCTCGCAGCCGTGTAGAAGCACGATGACGACACACGAACACCCCTCTTTACTGAGGCACCCCGCACTCCAGCAACAGCGCGAACTCGAGAACTTTCGTCCTCAAGCAACGTGGCACAGGATAATTGTGGTTTCAATGGAAGTTCAACGCATTTAGAAGCAGCACTTGGACACAATAGTTTCCACTCTAAAATAAAACTTTGTCGGCGAGAAAAGCTGCGTTCGTTACCGGACACGCTCGCCGACAACGTTCGTTTCGAAGGGCCGGCCTGGTGCAGTAAAGTCCAAAGCTAAAGGGAATGCCGAAAGAGAAGAACCAGGCGGCATACGAGTGTCGAGGTCAAGGCGTTCAATATCAGAGACACTGTCCGCCGAGAAGTCGTCGCGTTCTCTATGAACGATGCGGGTAAACTCGGCGAATCCACACGTTGGGATCGCTTGACAACCGCTTGGTCTGTTCGCTCGTGAGCCAGCCAGCCAACGGAACGCCGAACGAAGACGCGTACTCGATGCAGGTGGCAAGTGATGAGCGTTGCGGAAGAGGCTTTGAAAGGCGCGACAAAAAGCACAATTCACGGCTTGGCAACCGCTTGGCCCCTTCCGCGATGTCGAACGGTGCGTCGAGGCAAACGGCACGTGAGGGTCGGGGTGTCGTTCCGCACTCGTTGTTGCGACGATCTGCAGCGACCGCACGACATCGCCAAACTGGAGGAAAGCGGCCCGCTCGCGCCGCCGGATACGCCCGAACGAAGCACACCGCCGGCTCCACCGCGGGGTCTCCCCATTCGGGAGTCGCGCTTCGCGTGCGCCGGTCGCCAGGGCGGCGACACCTGCGCGGAGCAGGCCCGCGCGGTTTCACTCACGTGCGCTTCGGCGAAGTTAGTGACGAGTAGCGCCCCCTCGTGGCGCCGGCGCCAGGCACGCTTCTCCCGGATTTGCTCGCGGGCCGTCCCGTTTCCGACCGCCTCCTGATAGAGGTGGAACTGGAATGCAAACACTCTGCTTTAGCCTTCATAGTCGCACTCGTACGCTCTACGTCGCTGCTGGCCTTCGCAAGACCTAAGGCGAGCTTTAGGGCCTGCTCATTACAGCGGTCTCGTAGGGTGCAGCCTTAGCCCGCTGTCGAAAAGGAGAGGGAGAACGGGTCGGCGTAAATCTACGACACAAAAATGAAATGAAGTTTGATTCATTGGTCTGTCCTGATGTGGGCGTCAGGCCTCTTCACCTTTAAAATGCTGAACGCTTTCGGTTGACGTTTGTCTTAAAAGACGCATGCAGCGATGGCGCTACAAAGGGCAAGCTGCAAAAGCGGTGGACAACAGTAGCTGTGTCAAGCACAGCAGCGAGCGAGGATGCCTTCAGCGGCGTTGGTGCATTCAAAAACAGATAAGAAGACACCCAGAGGAGAACCGCAAGCCATCCCAGGGTGCAACTTTTTTTTTAAGTTGTGGAGGGTTCTGTGAGGAATTAATTTTGCTCGTCCGGCCCACTTCGTGACCGCTTATTCCTCAAGAATAGTTTGTATGCAGTGCCACGTGATGAATATTAGTGCGCTTGTGATTGAGTTTGGAGGTTTCATCACGGCCAGATAAATGCTACAGTGTGCGAATGGGGAAGGCTAAGGTGCAGACGCCAGCGCCAACTTCTGTCCCTGACCATTTATTCAAATAGCTTTTGAGCGGCAGGTATGTATGTACGACTGGGCACCGGAACGAGGCGAGTGCACGATCAGTGGAGCGTTATATCGTTAATCATTTCATTGTGTACCAATCGACTCATCCATCCATGAAAGCGACAGTAGTTGCAACAAAAGTGACGGTAGAAAGCAGAACTTCCTTCTATAAGCGTTATATCTTCGCTAGAGTAAAATATATCTTCTAAAACAATTCCTTACCCGCTGCAATGCTCTCGAAAACAAGTCTGTTTCAGGTCACCAGAATTTACGTCCGCATTCCTTTTATAATCTGTGATTTAAGTGGCTTAAGCTTTATTGATGCAGTCGCAAGTGCATAATTAAAGGCGCAGTTTTAGTAACTGTGACATGGGGAGACAGTGATGACGAAAACGACGACAACATCGATGATGACGATGAACGTAGTTGGCTAAACGGCCACGGGCGCTTCGAAGACGGGATAAAGTACGCTTAACAGCTGTTTCCACAAGAAAAGAAAGAATAGTTGGGTTATGGCAGAAAGTATGCAATACTTTGGTTGGCATTCAAGCACACCGAAGTACCACACCTCCATTTGTGCACGTGAGGCGTGTTTGCTATTAGATACGACGGATTTTTTCAGTTCCTTCTTCTTTTTTTTTCTTTATTCTTTCTTTTTTCAGCTTTGAAGTTTTGAGGTGTTGCTCGAGCAATGGTTTCCTAAAAACATTGCCACCTAGTTACTCTCCGTAAAAAAGTAATTCATAATCGTGATCGAAAAAGAGAAGACGAACAATACTGAGGCATGAATGGCTTCCGCACGCTACGACGAAAAGAGCAAATACTCGGAAAATGCGACGGCGGACCACTAAAAGTCTCGGACAAATCAGTGACTGGAACAAAGCAATTTCGTTGTAATGAGAATTCACAGCAAATCCTCCGCGCCACCCATTCACTTCGACGGACATAATAGGCTGGAATTCCAAGCGCGCGATAAGAACAAAGAAACTGAAAGAAAATAACATATAAAATGTTTCGGCAGCGGAGGCGAAAAAGCCCGAAGACACCGTGAGCGCGCACACAGAAAGAAAGAAAGAAAGAAAGAAAGAAGAGAGAGAGAGAAAGAAAGAAAGAAAGAAAGAAAGAAAGAAAGAAAGAAAGAAAGAAAGAAAGAAAGAAAGGAAGAAAGAAAGAAAGAAAGAAATAGGTGGCGATACAGGACGGCGAAAACGAGAGCGTTTTCACCTTCCTGTTGCTCATTTCCTGTCGCGGCTGAGACGAAATTTCATCTCGACACTCCTTCCTTCCCTTAGTCTATCTTGTTCCATTTCTTTCTTTTGAATTTAGCTTTTTTTCTATCGTTTATTTTTCGTCGCTGTTCTTTTTCGTTAACCGCAGTAGAGGCATCGACACAAGCATCCGACTTGATTGCTTAGGACTCGCGTTCCTATTTTTATTTTTGGTACTTTTTAATGGTAGCCAGCGAAAAAGCGTTCTTTCTCCAACTCTCGTTCTCTTTCAGCATTTCGGCTGCCAGTTGCAGCTGCGTGATAACGTTAGCTCCGCGAATAGCGAATGGTAATAACAAAAGTAACATAAGGCAACTGCCGCGAAAGAAACGGCTCGGGCACGGTATAGGCGGAGGAGGTGTCACAATCTCTGTTTCGGTCCCTTGTCCGTGCTGCGTTCATTGTGGGCTCTTTCTATCTTTCTATTTATCTCTTCTTTTTCTTTCAAAATCGAAGCTGTTAACGGGAGTTCTAGGACGGCTCTCGAGCGGGGAGGCGTCGTCGTCGACGTGAAATGTCAATCAAAGAACAGCCAGTAAAAGTAGTTCTACCGTGCCGTCGGAACGCACAGCCGAATGCCGTCGATGGTAGATGACATCACAAATATGGGTCGAGTGTAACATTAAGCATATAGATAGCAGGAGTACTAAGCTGGGGCATAGCGAAGCGTTTGAAGTAACTCGGGTGCAGTGAAGGCATTGCAGAGTATATACCGTACTTACTCCCGTAAGACACACCCTCGTGAAAGGCCCGCGTCCCTACTTTGCAGTGCAAAAATTTAGAAAAGAGGGTTCCCCAAGTGTGACGCTCAGAATCACGCATGCCGGTTAATTCTACAAGCCGCTACAAGATGACACTATAGTCTATGTTCTCTTACAGTCATAGGTAGAGGTACAAGATATATTTTGAAGGAAAAAAAAAGAAAACAAAATTAAGGAGATATATACAAAAATGCTAGATAAAAAACATCTATAGCCTGCTTGATTTAATCAAGTAGGCTAAGTGACTATTTGTCACCAACCCGTTTCAAAGGGGATGCCATTAAATCATCATGATAATCATCATCGGAAAGTCGGTCGACTACTGCAAATGTGTTTACAGCCTGCCGCCAGTGGTGGCGTTTATTTGCATAGCACGCTGAGCGCAGTTCGAGGCTTGAGTGAGATAGCCATAAGCCGGCCTCGTGTAAAGCCCACACCCGGTAAAAACTCGGAAAATATTAGTGCGGGCTTTACACGAGTATATGCGGTAGTAAAGTGTTTGCAGTATTAGGTAGAATATGGGCAGCGACAATCTAGAGCCCTATGACTTCAGAAAGGTGTGGTAACTCCCATATTAAAAAAAATCATTTGTTTTAAATCCGGGATTTTATTTGTCAAAACTATGATATGATTATGAGGCACGCCGTAGTGGGCGGACTCCGTGTTAATTTAGGCCACCTGAAATTTATGAACGTGCACCAAATTTTAGGTACGCGAGCGTTTTTATGCAATGTGTGAGAGACTGAGAGAGAGCAAAGAGAAGAGAAAAGGCGTGGAGGTCAACCAGACGAACGTCCGGTTTGCTACCCTACACTGGGGGTAAGGGAAAGGAGGAATAGAGAGAGCATTGCGTGAGCTTACACGTCGCAAATAGCATGTAAATAAGCAAATTTATACGCATCGCCGTCATGGGTATAACACCTAATTAACCGTTTCACTAAAGCTCCGCTTCACATATATTCCACCATGTGCACTGGATATGCATGTAATTTTTGTACGGCCTGACACGAGGCTTGTTTAGTAGCGCACTTGGACACTCCTTATCATTTTGATTCAATCATACCGCATATTTTTAGATCACAACGCTTACTTATATGGTTATGTGTATACCCGCTCGTAAGTTAATTAATCTATTAATAAAATATTGAATGAAGAAGTTTATCACGTCGCCTTAAAGTGTGTCGCAAATTATACTTTGAGAGCGATCGTCACAACGGTGTTTTTACCGCGATAGCGTTTAGGGCCCCGCGTCGCAGAAAATCCGGCGTCGGCGTCGGCCTTGACGCCCGTGGCCTAATAAATCATCCGCAACCACGCAGGCCCTCCAAGTATATTTAGGTATGCCACACCATTCTATCGCTAATGTTGCTCATACCTTGTCTTGCATTCTTGGCAGAGCTATTCCTCGCAATTTTGAGAATGACAATCCACAAACAAATGTCGTGAAACAAAACACCCACAGCGCATGCCTTTTATGTTAAATCTTCTCAGACTGAAATACTAAAAGTGCGAAACAAATACGGAAACCTGAAAAAAATGTCACAGTTTCGCCCTAAGGGCGAAGCAATGAATGCGATAGCAACACAGCAATGCCATACGAAGTAAGGTGAGCGGCTTTGGTAGCAATATGAATTGTAGTAAACATGAGCTGATTAAGTAAGCAGGTGTGCTGCGCCGTAAGTAGACCGACATGAAGAGAGACTCGATGACAACGAGAAGGCGCCTGTGAAACGGTGGTGTTGATGAGAAGCGCTTCCCGTGGGCAGCGCGTGCGAAGGGACACACGTAGCGCTGCACTGCCGATCCGGGCAGCATTGCATGTGTAGCATGCGTTGGAAAATGTGGCCCGACTATTACTAACTGAATGAACAAGCGTGGTGTGAGCGCGCACAAACAAACATGAATAGATCACACTGAATGACTGCAGACAACGACTGTCAAAACGCTGGCAGCAAGCAGCGGGCGAAGGTACGTGCGGTCTATCGCTTCAACGGAAACTGAGCGGCGAATGCACGGCGCATAAAGGTCAGAGCCGTGTGGAGATAAGCGACGGTGCGAGCGAGCGACGAGCGCGGTTGTTGTCAGAGTAGAGTGCGCCCCCCCCCCCCCCCCCCCAGCTCCCTCCGGCGCTGGCTTCCCGCTTCCTTGCTTGCGCGTGGGAGATTGAGTGCGTTCGCTCTCCGTGATAGCGCGCGTCCCCGCACGCTTCCGCTCGGGCATACGGCGCGCGGCGAAGATTTTATCTATAGGGAACCTGACGGCGACGGCGACGGCGACGACGACGCCGACGGCAGAAATCCGGTTGAAGTGTCCATATAATTGCTATCGCAATAATAATGTAATTTCTTTGGCGAGGTAGTGCTCTATCTCCGGGATCGGCCCACGCAAGAGGCCGCGTTTCCACCAGAAAGCTCGCCTACGTGCATAGCGTTCGCCGCCAGTGTTTGCCAGTAACCGTTATGGTTGCATAAGCTTCAGTCGTCGGGAACCATGAGTAGCAGTCAGAATCTTTGAATGCTATCGCGTTCCACTCTTAAAAGCAAAGCTTAAGCGTCCTCCCAATTTTTTAAAAATTTATTGCAAGGAAACTTTGTTCGTCAAACGAACCAATGTCTTAAAAACAGCACAACATTGGCAATTAAGAGCCGTGTAACATTTCCCATACTCGCATTTCATAAAATATCCGAAGAATAGCTGAAGTATACCTTAACAAACCTTGCTATCCTTCATTCACTTTCTTTATCTCGGGCATGTCGCAAAGTTTGAAGCGCTGTAGCAGATGTGTGCTGCATTATATCGTATTTAATAATCAATCAATCAATCATGATTATTTGACGCTCCCAGGAACAACCCTAAGGTCTGAGTGCTGGTGCATAGTAAAAAACAATTAAACACACAAATACAAAAACAGGCAACAAAACATGAAATAGAAGACGACAATTATGAAAAGGAACAGTTTACAATCAACAAAAGTCAATATGCATTCACAATAGCAAGACGGAGAAAAACACCAACAATGCGTGAGAGTCAATAAAAATAAATTATTCATCCGACCGTTTAAATTATGTGCTCAGAAAGAACCACAAGGTTTTAATACCGGTGCAATCGAACGAAAAGATAATGTGCAGATTAAAAAAATAAAAGAATACAGAAGTAAAAGAACACGATGCATGTACAGAAAAGCCATATGGGCGTAATATTGGCACACAACAAAGGACATGGAAAGTTGCTAAAACAAGCTCTTATCTATCGGCATAGGTAACGTAAACCTAAAATGAACAAAAGATTAGTGAGCACGTACAATGAAAAAAAAATGAAAAAAAAAGAACACGGTACACCTAAAGGTACAAACGTAAGGGAAAGTGAATACATGTATATACAATACCCCAAGAACATTAAATGTACGAGAAAAAGAAAAAAAAGAGAAAGTAGTAATAGTTATTATTATTATTATTATTATTATTATTATTATTATTATTATTATTATTATTATTATTATTATTATTATTATTATTATTATTATTATTATTATTATTATTATTATTATCGACGACAAGTGGACGTAAAATGTAGTAATAGCACTACTATTAGTATTATACTGCTAAGGCCTCCCCCCAAAGTTCTACAGTTCGCCGTGTCTCGCGCCTGCCGACTCCATGCTATACTAGAAAATCTGCTAATCTCATCATACCACCTAACAATTCATCATCCTCGCTTGCGTTTTCCGTCTCTTAGCATCCATTCTGTTGCTATAACAGACCACTGATTGCCTGTTCTACGCATTACACACTGTGCCCCATCTCCGTGTTATTCCTCCTAATCTCAAGTACAGTCTCTCCACAAAAAAAAAGTAATTTATAACAGACCAGAGTACCATTTGTTCCAATCGTTAAAAAAAAGCTACAAAGCACTATCCCTCACTCTTGTGCCCCTCAACCAACGGCTTCCTTTTTGTCGCCATTTTTATCACAGATACTCACGCGTTCTTGTTTTTTCCCCCGACATATCACACATTTTCAATATCCTGGCATTTATGCTTGAAAATTTCGTCATCCAACTACTTAAAGCTTAAAAATAAAAAAGATTCATCAAGTGTCCGACACGAATGCGGGTGATCGCTAAAAGTCTTCAAAACAATATATATATATATATATATATATATATCCTTCGCTATCTCTCTCGCTCTCTCTCTCTTTATATGTATATATATATATATATATATATATATATATATTGAGATGTAAGTCACTGTTACACATCGAACTGGGTTACAAAAAACAATTTACTTTCAAAGGGTACAGATTCTCGTCAATTGAAACCAGGGAGCGGTTTTCAATATGGTTTAATATCGGATTCCGAACCCACCTCCCCTACAGCGAGAGAGAACAGCTCTCTAATAACATCCAGAAACAAATATGGCGCTGCCATGGTAATGACTTCCGCCGGGAAGTAAGGCAACTAATGGCGTGCGGCCTTATTTGTTCACCATCTCCCTTTTCTTTTCCTTCTTGGGTGTTCTTTTTTTTTCTTTCTTTCGTTCGTTCAAAAGAAAGTCAGCGATCGACGTCGAAGGAAGGCGCCTGGGCTACACTTCTGAATCTAAATTCGATACCCACCGGACGTGAAGCACATCTTCCGCTCAAATAATTGCCACGCGTGGCCCTTATTCTGCGTAGCAAGAAAAATCGAGGATCGCACTTGACCTAGAACACCGTCGTCACAGAGTTTCTATTCGAGTCTTACTGCGGCGCGTTAGCTTCCGCCCCATTGTGTTTCGCTGAGTTGGCTACTCCAGCCATGTCACCGGCCACTATGCCGCTTCTACGTCGCGAAAAGAAAAAAAAAATAAGAAAAAGTTTGCCATGGTTGAACGCGGTTAAACCAAGTTTGCCGAGCCACGGCCGCTGGATAAAGCGATAGCAGGGTTTTGCTTGCTTTGGGAAAGGGCACAGACGCTGCTCGGCGCCGTTAGCAACTACCGCATCTACAATTGCACCACAAACACACAGACGCTGCTCGGCGCGGCAGCAGCAGCGAGCGAATTGGCCTTTATGCTGCGTCTCGCTTCAATGCGAAGTAAACGTCGAAAGCACAGCGCGTACGAAGCTACCAGCACTCGGCGCACTTTGTCCACATTGCAGATCGCTTTCAAGATATGGGCGCCCACGCGGCGTATGCCGCAGCCGCTGGTAGTGGCAGGCTAAGTCCCAGTTTGACCTTGACTCAGCTTGAAGGTCAGATTTGAGGAACCGGGCGTTTTCTGGGTTTGTACCTTGCGTAGTAGAGCTATCGCTCTAAAAACAGTTTCGCCCCAAAAGCGAAGCATTTATTGCAATACCAACTTATTAAACAGCTATACGAAGTAAGGTAAGTCATTTCATCAGCTGCATAAGCTGCTGTAAACATTCGATTACTAACTAAACTAACGAGCACGTTGTCACGAGCGCACAGGCAAGCACGAACAGATCTCCCTCGATGACGGCGGGCATTCGCTGTCAGAACGCCGGCGTGATGAAGAGCGACGTCAGCGGAGAGCGAATTCCCCTTCGAGCTCCCTCTCGCTTCAACGCCAACTAGGCGTGAGAGAGCGCAGCGCACACCAAGCCATCAGCTATCTCAGATCGGTCAGCCTTCGAATCCAGCGCAGATGGCCTCTAAGATAGGATGCACGCGACTGCGCTCAGCCGCCGCAGCTGGAGTGGAAGAGGAGATGCGCGCTAACTTTTGAAAACCATTGAAATTGTAAATTTAACACCACTTTTGAAATATCCGGCCGTAAAGTGTACACGGGCGTTCCGGATGACAGTTTCTCAAAAGTGAAATTAAACGCCGATGCACTTTTTTTTAGCAGATATTGGAGGCGGATATTGCGGTAATGGCGATAGTCTTAGGGTGCATGCTAGGATTTGACGTGGCCTCAGCACTGCCGGGCTTCAATTTCAAAATTGCAACGTGTGCCCTAAAATTAACCATTATAAAAGGTAATTGGCGAACTTGTTTCTAATTAGCCACACGAACACTGCGATTTGTCGCGCAAGTAACGTATGCCTCTTCAAGTAAATTATTGCATTTCGCCATGTGCTTCAGATTAAAAGAAAAATTATGCGAACTGTAACCAACATACTAACGCACATAGTACAAACAATGAACGTGTTCTTTCTTTATTCTATATTTAAGAGCTCGTTGTGGACGCGCAACAATACTGGCCAATTACCATGGGCCATGAATTACTTTCTCATATAGCTTTAGCCTTCTATATTGCTAATTATTTATTCAAATACTGAAACAACGTGGTTTTAGTGACCCTTTACAGTCAGGCCCAGTTATAATAAACTCGTTTGTGTGCTAAACAAATATTTTGCTATATTAAATCATTTGGTATACCTGAAACAGGGCATAACAAACTTCAATGAATTTTTATAACGAGTTCGTTATACACAATAGAATAAACCTACACCGCAATGTTAATACACCACCTGGTGGCCTGAATCTCGCAGCAGTACGTGTAAGTAACGCAGCAAGTGAGTATGAGTTACAGGGTGATCATTTTTACGCTTCATGTAATTTTTAATTATCACCTGATGCGGATAACATAATTCTAGTCCTTGAGCTGGATTATTCAGAGAGGGGGACATTAGTTGCACGAGAAATCGAAACACATAATCAACTGCTCAAAAAAAAAAAACGAAATATAGCCGGTGAGTTTGCAAGGCGTATCCAACAAATTTCCGGAGTGACACCTTATTTTGGAGATATGCGCCATGAAAATCGCCGTATAATTGCGCCGTTGTTCCACTTACATTTCTAATAAAACGATCTTTTATGCATTCAATCACAAAAGTAACTGGAATGCCCATGTGTTTCATCCCACATTTTGGGAAATACTAAAGGGAAAATTGTGTCATCCTGGAAATTCAAGTGGATACGTCTTGCAACCTCACCGGCTAAAATCCGTAAATTGCAACATGTGCCGTAAATAATAATTAGGAAGTTAATTAGCGAATTTTTGTTAATTAGTTCAATATGTGTTTCGACTTTTCGTGCTAGTAAGGCCCGTCTCTTCGAACAATGCAGCTCAAGGAAAAGAATTATGCTATCTGCCATACGGGATTTTTATAAATTCCATAAAGCTTAAAGCTGAAAATTGAGAACTTGTTATGACTAGTGGAGTGCAAGGATAGAGGCAAGTACCGCCGAGAAAAACCACCAGTCAGGCCAATCCAGGCATCTAGGCAGCCAGACGTATACTATCAGTCACTTGGCCAAGTCAAAACAATCCTATAGGCAGTCAAATAAAAGTGAAGGAGCCAGAGGTCAACACCCCTATTCAAACACAACCCACACAAACAAACATAGACACGCACGGGCGGACGGACGGATGCTATGAGCGTCCCCTTTGAAACGGGGTGGTGGGTTGCGCCACCAAGCTCCAGTTCTTATTTTGCCTTATGTCCTACGTATGTTTCCGAAAAAATCAGTAGCCCCTCCCACGTCGAGGAAATTCAGGTAAGCGAAGCTTGTCGTGTGTTTCGTCGGTGTCCCTCCGAACGAATTGCACTGACGAGTGCCATGTTGTGCTCGAACCACAACCGGTCACATGCGCTGCAGCTGACTCTGAATTTCCGGTTGAGAAAATCGCCTTGAAACCTGGCTGTCGCACCGGGGAAGTTGGCGTTAGCGTTGCCGAGGCGGGCGCCACCATTGTCGGGTTCCTGGAGGGCTAGACGACGCTGACGTTTGGCCTCAACATCACGCTCCCTCAACTCGGGGGCCCACGGCTCTTCGCTGACGTTTCGCCTGGGCTTCGGAAACCCTAACGCTATAATAGGCACGTCGACGACGAGCCCTTTCCCGAGCGCATTCATTCTGGATGGATTTCCGTAAATTTTTTTCTAAATTAAATCTGTCCGTTACGTAAGACAATGAATGGCTCATAGCCCCTTAAGCAATGGCTCATACCCCCGTAATCGCGGCCTCCCCATTACGACGACAGAAGAGAAGTGAAATTCTACGCTGGAATGATTAGCGGCAACTCAGCCAGCTGTGGAAGCAGACGACGACAACTAACGCGGGAGCAATGGCACGACGAGCACGAGCGCGTGCCCACCACTTTTGCAGCTCTGAGAGCAGCTGGTTTTTTAGCGTTACATCACCGGCGCAGGCTAGCGGATACAAGCTTCGCTTGAAAAAAAAAAGAGACACAAAGAATTCTGAGGACCAAATTTTCTGAATCACTACTGAGAACATTGGTTTTGTACGCCTTCGTTGTTTATCGTCTCCTTACTTTTCTGCAACCAATCTTCTAATCGCCTCTTACCAATATCTATTGCTGACTTGTTTCCTTTCCCCCTGCTATCCCTGAACCCAACTGCTTCAAGGAGGCCAGAGGAACGCAAAACGACAGCTTCACATTTTAATAAAACATGTTCCATCGTTTCCTTAGCTTTACCGCAACGATCATATGCTTCTTCCTTGGTGTACCTCCCTTTATAACTACGCGTTCCAAGGCATCCTCATCTCGCTTCGAAAAGTAAGGAGCTTCCCTTTGAGTTATCATAAATTGTTTCTTTACTGGTTTCGTTCTTTTCCTCTTAGGTAGTTACTCATAGCAGGTTTATTTTCTATTGTCGCGACGCAGCAGAGAGGCTCGGCCTTTCTGTACCGACGTGGGAGCGGCCCTCTACGTGCTGACGCGCGTTCCGAGGGACCGTAATAAAGTTTTATCATACCATACCACCTTTAATATTGTCTCAGCCTCTCTGACATTGCGTTTCATGTTCTTTGTTGCCGTGTTGCTTACCATACTGGTCGCATGCTTGCTGGTGGGTTGCTAGTTCTTTTCCTCCACTGCGATTCAATGTTTTTCCTGCACAAATACCTGAACACTCTCGCAAACCATTTACTTTATTTCATATTCCTCAGTCGTTCTTCGAAATAAATTTTACTCTGAGCCTCCCTTACTTCAAAACTTGTCCAGTCCATATCACCCTGCGCAGCTTCATTTGTAGTCTTCCCGTGAGCGCCCAATGCGAGGCGTCCCACTGACCTTTGGTTGCCATCGAGTCCTATTGTATCCCTGACTTCAAGCAAACAACCGCATTTCCAAATGTAAGTCCTGGAGAGAGAGAGCGAGAGAGAAATAGAAAAAGGAAAGGCAGGGAGGTTAACCAGACGCACGTCCGGTTTGCTACCCTGCACTGGGGAAGGGGGTATAGGATGAAAATAGAGAGAGAGAGAGGGGGGAGATAGAGAGAGCACAGTTGCGCGCACATTTGAATGCTCGCACCAAGTCTATACACACGGTCGCCAAGACGTGTCGACGTCAGGTATACTGTAACAACGCTTTCGTCGCTTTCTGTGCCACAAACGCGTACGGCCATGGTTCAAGGATCTTTATTTCGGAAAATGGTCTAGTGTCCAGCCGGTTAAATGATGTCCGGAGAGCTTCAGGCTCAACGTCGTACTGGGGACAGAGACATGAGATGTGTTCAGTTGCTTCTATAGTGCCACAAGAGTCGCAAATGGGCGTATCCCCCATTCCAATGCGGAAAGAGTATGCCTTTGTAAATGCCACCCCGGGCCAGAGGCGGCCCAATACTGTCACCTCAGAGCGGGAAACTTTTTATGGCACTTGTATTTTTGGGGATGAATCAAGTCTATGAAGATGACACTTCGGGAGGCTGGGATAAGACCAATATTTCTGTGTCATATCTTCAGCGACGATATGAAGCATCTCGTACCTGTTATATCCCCATAGCGCTCTTAATCTCACCTTCGTTGTTATTGTTTTGTGCGTGCGTGCGTGCGTGCGTGCGCGCGCGCGCGTGTGTGTGTGTGTGTGTGTGTGTGTGTGTGTGTGTGTGTGTGTGTGTGTGTGTGTGTGTGTGTGTGTGTGTGTGTGTGTGTGTGTGTGTGTGTGTGTGTGTGTGTGTGTGTGTGTGTGTGTGTGTGTGTGTGTGTGTGTGTGTGTGTGTGTGTGTGTGTGTGTGTGTGTGTGTGTGTGTGTGTGTGTGTGTGTGTGTGTGTGTGTGTGTATACCAAGTTATTTATATTATTTTAACCGAGGTACAACCTGTATTGACACCGTCTGTTCACTGTGTGTTCAATGTGTTCACTCGATTGTTTAACACTAAATCTTAATCCTAATTTCTCACATTCCTGTACACAGATATCAGCCAGACGTTGCATAACACTTTGCCTGTTAGCAAGCAAGACAATGTCGTCCGCCTAAAACAAATCTGGAAGTTGTTGTTCTGCTATTGTGCCCGCGTGTTTGTATGAGAGATCAAACACACACACGCACAAGAAGTACGCTAGGACCATCCGTGAGAGCAAATGTAAGACAACGTTGTTGAATGATGGACTTGCAATTTCTATTCTTATCGAAGGCGTCTATCCAATAGCAAACAACACTTACGGACTAATCGCTTTTTGATATTCGGCCCAGCAGTGCCAAGACCTCCGCCTCAACTTTTAAACAATGGGTAATCTTGCGCTCTCTTTAGCGAATATTGTTTTACCGTGGCCTTCTCTAGGCATTGCAAAGAGGGTATTATGTGCTGAGCCGAATTTTTTTTCTTTTCCGGTGCGATCTATCCTTAAAGTACTGACAATGTGCATGCGTTAGAACATTAATTTCGTTTACTTTTTTTTTATCAATGTCGAGCTTAAGAGGAAGCTTTAGCTCGCGCCCAACTCCGACGCCGCCTTTTCAAGTACATTTAAAAAGCAGGAATGCTGTTCTAAAATAACCCCTGAACCAATTTTATTGAAAATTGTTGCATATGTAAGATAGAGTTAATTTCTAGTGACTGTAAAGCATAATTTTGCTTCAACACTTGAATTTGTTCTATAAAATTTAGCGAAAATTCGCATGTTGAAAAAAAAGAAGCACGAAGTTTACAAATTTGTATCCTTGTACCAAAAACGGTTCTTGCCATCTTGTAAACTGCATCATTTAGAACAACTAAAGCGGACAAATTTGGTGTACTAATTGACAGCTTACGTGCATTTACAATGTTTACAAGAGTTTTGCAAAAGTCACATTCATTATTTAGTGATATGTTTCACAGAGATGTGTAAATATAAATTTTGTCCGCTTTAGATATAATAATAAATGCAGTTTTCACAATTGTTATATTTTAATTGCTGAGCTACAGAGTTGCAAACTTTATAGTTCCGTGTTTCTCTAAAGTCTGCAATTTTCCACAACGTGTATTAAAAAAATTTAGAGGACGCTTACGCTTCGCCTTTAAGGGAGAAACGCGATAGCATTCAAAGATGTCTGAATGCTTGTCAGGCTTCCCGGTATGGTATGGTATGGTACGGTATGGTATGGTATTCCTTATCTGTTGGCGCACAACCTCTGCGGGGGATTGGCAACGATTTCGATGGAATTAGGCAACCTTTGTTAATATTAAAATTGGTAAAGCTAACTGTAGGAAATGAACAAAAATAAAAGTTTTAAGGATTCAAGAAAATCTATTTGAAGCACTCATAAATTCCTCCACGGCTGAAAAAATATCCCTGTGGCACTTTCCAAGAGAGGAGGCTCCTAAAGAAAGGATAATTAGGATTGAAAAGCTTCAACCAAGCTGGGTAAATCATTATTCTAGAATATGTTTCCTTAAAGAAGAAAAACGGCGGCAGAATATGAAAAAAAAAGAGTATCTAGTGTTTCATCTTCTCCACAGAATGGGCACAGAGGGGAAGGCACCAGACCAGCCCTGTGACGATAGAAGTTTAATATTGGTATTCAACAACGTAATCTGGTAAAGATGACTTCAGTTTTTCTAGTGTGAAAGGAATTTTTGGTCCAAGGGAATAGCAGGTGTCAATATTCTGAAAAATTAGCTATCATCATCAGCCTATATTTTATGTCCACTGCAGGACGAAGGCTTCTCCCTGCGATGTCCAATTACCCCTGTCTTGCGCTAGCATATTCGAACTTGCGCCTGCAAATTTCCTAACATCATCACCCCATCTGGTTTTCTGCCGACCTCGACTGCGCTTCCCTTGGTATCCAGAATGGATACCAAGAGAAAAATTAGCTATAGCTGGGTTCAAAAAGTCTTGAATAATTGTATATCTCCTGAATATAGTAGTCGTTAGGTAAGCTGTTCTAGGAAGTAATGGTAATACAGAGCCACTGAGGGCCGCTCTCGCGAGACTGTCAGCCAATTCGTTGATGACTAATCCTTTATGTCCAGGCACCCAAAACAGTCTTCCCGGCAAATGCAGTTTTCTTCTTTCTCCACCTTCGCCTCTGCGCGCCGCTACCGTTTTACGCTGCCGAGGAGGCGAGCGCCATCTAGAGGGGGTTTTCGCAAGTAACCTACCCGAGCGTGCCGCTGTTGTTATGGTAGAAATGCTAGAAATTGGGTGTTTGTGTTTGAGTTTCCTCGTAACAGAATTATGTTTTCTCGTAAATTCAAGTTACAATCCGACGCTATCATGTCTGTAGGTTGTAGTTAAGTCATACTTTACTATTTTTCCGACGGTTTTTTCTTTGAGAAATTCAATTTTGTTCACTAACGCCTCCGCGCCACGCGGAGGGCCTGTGTGGTCGGGATGGTTCGGGGTGATTTTCTCCGCCACGGACGCCGGCGCTCACGCCGATGCCGACACCGATGCCGCATTTTCTGCGACACGGGGCCCTTAACGCTATCACGTTGAAATCGACACCCAAATCAAAAATCCGCTTCCACTAGTCACTAGATTTTAGTAAGTTGTTTTAAATGCAACGGACCTCATGAAATTCAGTGCAGTGGTTGCGGAGCAACACGGTTTTTTTTTTTTTTTTTTTTTTTTTTACGAGTAACTCAGCACTGCTTTAGCGCATATGGAAGTGAAGTGAAGTTGCAAAAAGTAACCGCTTCCAACCTCTCCACATTATGCCCTGCAGTTAAACATACCCTTCATCCTTGGCGTCCGAGATCGGGCGGCGCGTGCTGTTTAGACATTAAGGGGCCATGCTTCGGAGGTAATCTCGAAGGCCATGCTTCCTTCCTCTAATTTTTTACAAAAATTACTAGAGGGAACTCTGGCACCAGTATCTACGGTAGCTTCGAGCATGTCAGGTGCAGTCGGCATGGGAGTGATGATTAGTGTACATGTGTTTGCCTAAACTTGGTCCTCGTGGCGTCGTCAAATGGCTTTGGCCCTGCAAGCTCATCTGTTTCGTCAAAACAGTGCGTTATCATTGTCACAATTCGCAGTGATCATGCGCGTGCCTAGTTTTTTTTTTTTTTTTTTTTGCCTTCTGCCTTTAGCAAAGTAGGATTGCGTCAAAACCTGGGGTCAATAAAGGCGGGCGAAGCATGGTAAACAAAGCTACAAGAACGCCTGAACCCGCAAGAACGTAGATGAGGGCAAATTCATGTTGCAGGTCGTGTGCTCCGCGATCAGTTCCCGCAGCGTGCTGGCGGCGCTGATCGCGGAGGCCACGTGCTGACCATCATTCCCTCGCTAATTCCGCCAGCAAGATAAACGACAGCAGCGCCACAGTTCCCACTGGTGATTTTAGTAGTAAACTCCGCGCTTTCATCAGCCCCTGGTACCGTACGTTGTGGCAATTACCCACGTCATTGGCCATTTTTCGCTTACCATTCGTTGAAGTGGAGTAGCTAATCCCGGCGATGGCAGCGGCATTCGAGCCAACAAGACTGAGGGTGCGAGGAGAAAAGGACATTAAGTGAACCGGCGCGCTACAAGATACGGCCGCTCGCTGGCCTATTTAGGGAGCTAGTCGGCGAAAACAACAAGGAACGATGAGGTATATCGAAGCTTCAAAAGACCCGCATAGCACTCAGATGAGCATATGATACACGCGCTGATATTAAAGAACAAAAAAAATGTATTGCAAGTAAGCCGCCGGCTGCTCTCGCAAATACAACGGAACCGAGGCGTTGCGCCTTCCAATCTTCATTTCTTATCGAAAGAAATAAAAAAGAGGGGGGGGGGGGGGAAATCGGGTAGAAGGAACAACTTTTGAAACAACGATAACGCACACAAACACAAAAAAAATATCATAAACATAAGGAGAATAGAAAAGTGGTCGCGCCAGGTCGTGCATATTGCGGTGCCGAAATGAGTTGAGCTCGGCTCACGAGTTCCCGAGATCCGGCTGGCACGTATAGTGTCCCGCCTCAGTCGTCAATATTGACCGGCACCGCGGTCGCCGGATCTTGATTGCACGTGTCGGCGACCGGCGCTGCGTGGCGCTGGCTGCGGCAGGCACGAATATGCGCGCTTTTTCATAAGGCCGAGCGTTTCGCAACGGCAATAAATTAGCCATAACAACGCTACACCATAACCACTGAGCCCCCCCGGTATAGGCCCGGTGGCGAAATCAATCATCAGCGCGGGGTTCTAGTACGTTTAGTATTCTTTAGAAACTAACAGCGATTTTCTTGTGGCTGTCTAACCGTCTTTACGGGTCGATAATGAAGATGTATTGTCACGTTGCCGTGACGGCGCAGGATCAGACACTGTCAAAAACGTGTCGTCGAAACGTTAACTTCTTGAATTCGGTGAACCTGTGCCCAGAAAGAAAAAAGCAAATGGCACATAAAGCACAACGATACCGGCGAGCACGGTCGGCGATCATCGAAATCTGATCTGCGGTTCAAGCGCGTGGGCTTTTATACATCACTCGACGATGGTTCTAGCGTATATCGCTGGTGTTCGCATACCTTAATTCCAGAAAGTACAACACTATTCGCATACAATGCGCATAAAGTTTGTTTATACAAGGTTCGGCGAGAACATATGCCATAGATAGCATCAACGATAAAATTCGAGTAAATTCCAAATCATGCAGTGGCGTCTTGCGCTGAGCGATAAGTGCAAGTTGCTATCGGGTGAAATGCGGAGAAAAGGGTAAACAAGTGCACATGTCAATATTGCAGCCCAACACAGCGGTAAAAACTGCACTATGGTAGAGTACCAGCATGCAGTGGTGCCGGTAGTGTTGTTACCGGTCGTGGCACGGTGGTAAGAGCAGCGTTCTCGCGTCCTTGCTTCGTGACTGCTAGAGTTTTGAGAAGCTGCGCCTTGGGTCGCAGACGCTGCGCGGGCTTGTGAAGGGCGCTCGTAGTACCGATTGGCTAAGGTCCCTACAGATACGATTGGCTCCCGCGTGCGGGTAAGGCACGGTGGGGTGTTAAGGGGAACGCCTCCCATAACACATAGGGACACAAATAACCTCCTCTGAAAGCACGCCGAACGCATTCTTAGGCAACAACTGGGTTTGGTTCTTCCCATTTCTTTTTATTGCACTAGCAATTATATGGACACTCCGAGCGCATTTTTGCCATCGCCGGAGCCATGGTCTGCGCCGTTGCCGTCGTCGTCACCGTGAGGTTCCGCATAAAGTCCAACGGCGACAAAATCGTCGCCGCGCGCCGTACGCTGCGTGTGCGAGTGAGCCGGCAACCGCACCTCAATCTCGCGCACAAAAGGGATGAGAACGGCCGGAAGTGCGCGGTCTTCGTTCGCGCGAGGGTGGGGGGCGTTCTGCTCCTGCAGCTGCTGCTCGCGGAGCTGTCGCGCAGGCGACGCATCTTGAAAGCGATCTTCTTCTTTCCTGGGTTTTACGGGCCAAAACCAGTTCTGATTATGAGGCACGCCGTAGAGGTGGGCTCCGGATTAATTTTGATCACCTGGGGTTCTTTAACGTGCACTACAACGCAAGCACACGGGTGTTTTTGCATTCACCTCCATCGAAATGCGGCCGCCGCGGCCGGGATTCGATCCCGCGACCTCGTGCTCAGCAGCGCAACGCCTTAGATAACTTAGCCACCACGGCGGGTAAAGCGATCTGCGATGTGGCCGAAGTGTACGCCCGCGGGGCCTCATCTTCAAAGCGATCTGCGATGTGGACAAAGTGCATTTGCCGAGTGCCGGTATCATCGTATGCGCTGTGCTTTCGACATTTAGTTTGCGTTGAAGCGAGAGCCAGCGCGAAGGTCAATTTGCTTGCTACCGCTGGCGCGCCTTCTCACTCCAGCGTTTTGACGAGCTTACGCGGTCATCGAGCGACATGTGTTCATGTTTACCTGTGCGCGCGTGACAACGTGCTTGTCTATTTAGTTAGTAAGCGAATGTTTACAACTTTATACGTCCGATAAAACAACCATACTTACTTCGTATAGCTATCTACTAATTTGCTATCGCAATCAATACTTCGCCTTTCGGGCGGAACTACGAATTTTTACAGCGAAGCCGTTAAGGGCTAAGTCCCCGAGGATCGTGTCCGACTATAGAAAAAAACTATCATCATCAGCATTGGCTCGCGCATTGTCGTTTTTTGAGCGCACGGCCCCTCGTCCCTCCCGGCCGGCTGAGCGCCCGCTCTTCTCTTGCGCCAGTCGACCTTCTATTCTGCCGCGTTCCCCCCTGAGTGGAGTTGGGCCCGGCTGCGAGGCTATCGCGGCAGGCCTGCTGAAAGCTGCGCCCGACTACAGTTGAGCCCTGCTGGCAGGCTAGCGAGGCTAGGCAGGGGACGCACTTCGGCTGCTGACGCGCGCGCTTTCCCTCGCCCCTCCGGCTGCTCCGCATGCGTCTATTGGCAGGGTCGCTGATAAAAAGAAGGAAGGCGAGAAGGGCGAAGCACGCCGGCCCGATGGCGAGGGAGAGATCGGCGGCCGCCCCGCATGACTGTGCGTGTGTGTGCCCGCGCTCCCACTGCGACGCATGCGTGCAGCCCTGCCGGCCTCTACCGCCTGCATAGGTCGGCAGTGTGGGAGAACACTCACTCACACTCACTCACCATAATTTTTTCCAGGCCCTGCACTCACTCACGTTCACACTCACCTCCACTCACACTCACAGCACTCACTTGCACTCGCACTCACTTCCACACACACTCACTGGCGCTCACACGCACTCGCTCTCACAGGCACTCACTCGCACTCGCACTCACCTGCACTCACACTCACAGCACTCACTCGCACTCGCACTCACTTCCACTCACACTCAATGGCGCTCACTCGCACTCGCACTCGCACTCACCTACACTCACACTCACAGACACTCACTCACACTCGCACTCATCTCCACTCACACTCACAGGCACTCACTCGCACTCGCACTCACCTGCACTCACACTCACTGGCACTCACTCGCACTCGCACTCACCTGCACTCACACTCACTGGCACTCACTCGCACTCGTACTCACCTGCAGTCACACTCACTGGCACTCACTCGCACTCACCTGCACTCACAATCACTGGCACTCACTCGCACTCGCACTCACCTCCACTCACACTCACTGGCACTCACTCGCACTCGCACTCACCTGCACTCACACTCACTGGCACTCACTCGCACTCGCACTCACGCCTTTGAAATGAGTGCGAGTGAGTGTGAGTGAGTGCACTCATGAGTGAGCGCGCCGACCTATGACCGCCTGTGGCGCCGACTCTCTCCGGGCTCTCGTCCGCCTCTCCCCCTAACAGTGTCGACAACGGCGTTTAGCCGTTCCGTGACGTGGACATCACGCTAGCGCCCTTACAGTTGACATCAGTTGCCCTTACGACTCACGATGGTCCGGCCACGTGCCGTCCGTCCGTTCGGAGGAACAACGCAACGAGCGACTGCTTGCCCAGGAGCGCGAATGGGCGCGCAAACGCCCCGAAAGAGCGTACGCAGCAGAAAGTACAGTACGTCCAATTGTTCGGAAGCCCTAGTCGAACAAGAGGTCGTTGGCCAAATACACCGTGAACGACAGCAGAGCTGGCAATGTGATGGGTGCTGGCAGTCGCGCCGGAGGCGTTGCCATCAACGCGCGGAACGATTTCCTTGTAGTAGTCCAGCGATAAGAGATGCTGGTGGCGAACGATGCACTCGTCTCCGCTTGCGCCGACACGTGTGCCGTCAAGGTGTGCGATGGTCCGGTGGTCGCCGTCGTGTACGTTCCACCCGCGACGCCCAAGGGAGACATTGAAACATTCATGATAGACTTCTTTGAATGGGTTATGTTCGACGACGAAGCATCTATCGTATAATGACGGGTGACTTCAACGTTGACATTGCACGCCCGAATGGAAAGTGGTTCACTTCGTTTATGCTCGAGCCCTTCGGGTTGACGTGTGTGAACGAACAGACGGTACCAACTACAACACACCGGACGTGTATAGACGTCGTGTTTATGAAGAGCATGCCTACCATTGCTGTACACCCTATGGCGGTGTACCATAGGGACCATAATGCCATGGTCACTGTGGTCACTGAATAAATGAAAACCACCGGATGATATATATTTCTCATTCTTTATTAGTTAAAATAACCAATTACACTATCACACCTTAAATGGACACCAAAGAGAAACCGGAAGTTGAGCTTTAATGATAGATTATCATTTCACGATCACAGTCATACCAATCTTACTGCGAACAGAGGTTTAATAACCGAGAAAATAGCGAAAAACTGAAGGGTAGGTGTTGACGCCCCTTTGAATTTCCCGCACTACACCTTCGTGACGTCGGAGATCACAAACGCAGCCCGGTTGTGATTAGTCGAGAGCGAAACCGATGGTGTGCTCTCTGCATTTCTCGCCCTCGGATTATGTATATCCTGACCTTTCCTGACCTAGGAAAGTATCTTGGCGTGCTCCAAAGGTCAGTCCTTTCTCGAGCAGCTGTGCCCTCAATGCCGCCTTCATCAAATCCCCTACTGGTGCCCCTGCAGCAACAAACTGGCAGCTTGGTGAGTGCTGAATGTCATTAAAAAAGCCATGAAAAAAACCATACCGTGTACGCGCGCAACTTTCTACGCTTTTTCTGTCGGGAACATCGTCGCCTGGCGCACTGAACGCCTCCCTCGCCTTCCGTCAACGAAAACGAGGCTTCGCTTTCCGTCGGCGCGGTCGGCGGCTCACCGCCATCGTACGCGGTGTTATGATCGGCAAGGAATTCGACAGGTCAATGGGGGAAACATCGCCTCGCGCGTTCCCATGACCAGAGGCGGTTATCGTCATCCTGGAAACTCGGCTCCCGCAAGTGTGGAAATCATGCCCGCGCGTTTTCCCGTGATGAGATAATCGCCTTCATCCCCGAGAAACCGTCACCCCTTTTTCGCTCTGAGCGGACGCAAGTGCGAGCACCCAAGGGAGAAGGCACGAAGGGGAAGAGGTCGTCGACTTGACAACCGGTCAAAGGCACTGATTCCACAAGTTCACGGCCACAAGGGAGACATCGGCTACAACAAGACCGCGAGTGGTTATTTAAGGCCGTCCTGGTCCCCATGTTAGGCAGAACCGCTCGAGACTCGGATAGAGTCAAAACCATGTACCAATGAAGTGAATACAGTCTTTTCTATTTATCATCATCACGATGCCCGCCTTCATCGCCGTCTCCTGATTCTTGCGGTGACAACCCACCTCACCCGGTCGAGATTGTATCAGCGGAAACACCTACCACGCGAGCACGGATGATCATTTCGCGCTCCGTTTCACTGAAGTCGCTGAAACGAAGTCCTGCTTCGCTGGCGAGCTTTTCTTTGCAAGGTTCAGCGTCAGCAACGGTATCCATCGCGGCCACAGAACACCTAAGCAAAAGTGGCAGCGAACGAAAACACAGCGGCCATGCAACGTATGATGCAGCCAGCGCCTCGGTCGTTTACGCAAGCGGTGACGTATCATGGTGCCCTCTGTTTTTTCGCTGAGAGCAATGAAATCCTTGATGACACTGCTTCCGCGCCCAATCTGGGTTGAGAGAAATTGAGGTAGAAATATTTGGTCTTTGTTTACGAATTTCTCCGCTAATAACTCATATTTTTGCACCCAACAAAAACTGCATGCATTCCTGAAGGTCCCTCTGTTATTCGAGCTGATATTCCTGTTTCTCTTTACTGTCGCTTTAATAGTCATAATTGAAAATACCTAATTGCGACCATAATACAGCTTCGCTGGTCTTCCATCTCCAACCCCAGTGGAAGGGCTGCCACTTTTTATTTAAGTTTTGTGTGTCTCGTTTTTATGAGCTATGATAAATATTAGTGACAACGGCTTGTCTGGCTAATAATATACTTCTGTTAATATACTGTACAGAAACTGCAAAAACGGGCCTCCGTGGAAGAAAAACAAGTACATTTCAACACAGATGTACTCCTTCAAGCGGATGGAGCAGTCAAGCGCGTTTTTTTTTTTTTTTTCAACTTTACCGTGTCGCTGCAGGAGCGTTCTATTGATACATATCTCCCCACTATATCCCCCACGTAAACATCCGCTCCTATAGCCTTGTCGGCGCAGGCAAAATGTACGCAAGTATCACATTACCGAGTCCCAAAATATGGCCTAGCAGAATAGAATGGGCGCAGTTCTGAGCAAAGCCTGTACCGATAAGAGGCTCGCAGAAATCTCGCAATCCATCAGCACGGCTTGACAGCCTTAAAATAGGACAGACAGAGCGAGCGACCCCCGCAAGTGGACCGTATAGTAAGTAGATGGATTTCGTTGCACGCTGGTCGGCGGACGACAGGCTTTTATCCCGGCCCTGCGTTAATGCGAAGTTAGACAGCGGTCCCCGGTTTTCAGCGGGAAAAGCAAAAAAATAGAAAAGACTTGCCAGAGCGTTGCTGCCCGTGAGTGTCGAGAGGCAAGTGCACCAGACGGCCAAGCGCTGTGAAAGGTAACATGAAATTAACGGATCGTCCGACGCCACAATTTAATATTCTGAGATTTAAACCCTCGCCGTATTCTTCTGCGCCAGAAATAATTCACGAAACTATATTTTTCAGGCACCAAGGAACCGACGATTTCTGCGAGAAGCTTGCAAGAAGGTGTATACAGAGTCTACTTCTGACATGAAATTCTTGTATCTCTAGTATATTCTTGTATATCTTGCTTTAAAATCAAGGTCATTGACTTGGAAACCCCAGAAAAAGATTCTAGCAAGCCTAAGTGCCACAAATGATTTGCTAGAATCTTTCCTACAATGAAGTTTCGGTAGGGTAACAAACTGGATATCTATCTTCCGGTTAACCTAGGAGGCACATATTAGCGCAACGCGGAAATAAAGGCGTGTTGGAGGGAGTAAGAAAGAACAGAGGAAGCGCTAAGTTTGCTCTGTTCAGAGCTTAACGCTCACCCTGTTCTTTCGTATCCTCCCTCCTACTAAGTCTTTATTTCCATGTCGCGCTAACGTGCACTGCATAGACTTGAACCAACACGCCCAACAACATATTCTACTCCGGTTAACCACCCTGTCTTCCGCAACTCATTTATATCTATCTCTCTCTCTCTCGCTGTTTCCCAGTAGGTGCATGTGTAATGACGTCACGCATGCAGAAGATGGTCATGTGGAAGCAGAGCATCTGCGACGTTTCGGCACTCGCTACGGCTGCTCTGTCGTCTGCTATGCTGCTGCTCGTTGCGCCGACTGATGTAGCAGCATAGCACATGACCGAGCGAGCTGGAGTGATTGCCCACGCGACCATCTTCTGCGTGCGTGACGGCATTACACATGCACCTACTGGGAAACAAAACGAAACTGGTTCTTAGACGAACTAATATAGTAAAATATTTGGCGCGCTCTAAAGCCCGCTAGCATTTTTAAAGCGAAGCTTTCGTGGAGAGTCCCCCTGCGCCACTCTTGCTGACCGTGGCTGTCGCCTGCTGCTGCTGCTGCTGCTGCCGCCGCCGCTGCCACTGCTGCTCGTGCGTTCTCGTCGAATAGCTCACTCTCAGCTGCGGACTGACGGTGCTATCTACTAGGCTGGTACTCTTCCTTCCTCCTGGACCCATGCACGTGTCTCTTTCATCCCCAAACCCGGTAAACCTATTGCCCTCGAGCACCTCCGCCCCATCTCTCTCACCTCCTGTCTCGGCAAGCTGTTCGAGCACGTCATCCTGGCTCGCCTCCAGACCTATCTGGATCATCATGACCTATATCCGGACTCTATGTTCGGCTTTCGTCCCCAGTTGTCCACCCAGGATGTCATGCTCCAGCTTTCCGAGGATGTCCTACACCCCTCCCACCACAAACGCGCTCGAGCTATCCTGGCGCTGGACCTTACCAAAGCATTCGACAATGTACACCACACCGCCATTTTGGACGCTCTCTCCTCCCTTCATGTCGGACCCCGTGTCCATGCTTACGTGACCGCTTTCCTCGCCCACCGCACAGCCGAGATCTCGTACGGCCCACTTTCTTCTCCTTCTTTCTCCCTTGGCAACAAGGGTACTCCCCAAGGCTCTGTCTTGTCCCCTCTTCTATTTAACGTCACCCTCTTCCCGCTGGCACGTGCACTACGCACTATCCCAGCTCTGTCTCATGCTTTCTACGCCGATGACATCACCCTATGGGTGACCACCGGCAATCTTGGCGACATGGAGACCACTCTCCAGGCGGGCGTGGACGCGGTGGCGACTCACGCCTGGTCTGTCGGGTTGAGCTGCTCCCCGGCCAAATCGGAGCTTTTGCTCTTTCTGCCTCGGGGGATGGCCCCCCTGTCGCCTTCTCCACTCACAGTCTCCCTTGACGGCACACCCATTCCCCTCGTCTCTACTCTCCGCATTCTCGGACTCTTTCTTCAGTCCAATGGCAGGCACACCACCCTCATCACTCGACTCACAAACACTGTACACCAGACCATCCGCCTAATACGCCGCATTGCCAACCGTCACCACGGCATGCGCGAACACGACCTCCGCCGCCTAGTCCAGGCCTTCGTTCTCAGCCGCTTCATCTATTCTCTTCCGTATATTTTCCTTTCACGCACCGAGGAAGACAAAGTCAACAGCCTCATTCGTCAGGCATATAAGTCGGCCCTGTCTCTTCCCACATCTACTTCAACGGCTCGGTTACTGTCGATGGGCGTCCACAACTCCCTTACAGAGCTGACGGAGGCCCATCGCACGGCCCAGCTCCTCCGTCTCTCCCGCACTCGGCCTGGTCGCGCACTTCTCTCTACCCTTAAACTCTCCCCTCTTACCCCTCTTCCCACCTCACTGCCCATCCCTTCCCACGTCTACTCCCTGCTAACCGTTAATCCCCTCCCTAAGAATATGCACCCTGAACACCACCCGTCCCGTAGAGCAGCGCGAGCCTCCGCGCTCTGGCGTCAGTACGAACGGCAACCCGCCGTGGCTTACGTGGATGCCGCCCCGTACCGCCACTACCCAGCCCATGCCCTTGCAGTCACTGACAACTCGTTTCGACCCACTCTCACTGCCTCAGTATACACTTCGACCTCGGTCGAGGCCGAAGAGGCAGCTATTGCTCTTGACATCACGCAAACCTACGCGGAATACATTTTCAGTGATTCCAAGCCTGCAGTCTACAACTACGCGGTTGGACGGGTGGCATCCCCGGCCTCCGGTATCTTGCGTTCCGACACTGTTCCCTCTCGCCCAATCCAAATCATCTGGGTGCCCGCTCACGCGGCCCATCCTGGCAACGAGGCGGCCAATTCCATCGCTCGCGATTCGACTGACCGAGCAAGCCCGCCCCCGCCGGGAATGGATACGCGCGATGCGCTCCTCACGTACCACGATATCACCTTGCACTACCGCCTATCTCGTCTCACCTTCCCCCCACCGCACAAATCCCTTTCCCAGCACCACCAACACTTGTGGCGCCACCTTCAGGCCCACACCTTTCTTACTCCTGCACGTCTTGCCCTCTTCCACCCCGGGACGTACTCGCCGGCCTGCCGCTTATGTGACAGCTCCCGCGCCGATTACAATCACATCTTATTCTCCTGCCCGGCACACTTGCCCCCTGCCTCTTGGCACCTAACCAGTCCGCAGCAGTGGGAGGCTGCTTTGTCCAGCACCGAGCCGGATCTCAAACTCCGGCTGGTGACCTGGGCAGAGGACGTCGCGACTAGGCACGGCCTGGACGCTACAACCGGCAGCCTGAAGGCCGCCCACAACGCTGCTTTTTAATTTTCATTACTTCGGGCCTTCTCAATAAAAGTTTTCCACCACCACCACCACCATCTACTAGCGATGGCTTACACTAATTCACCCGCAGCAGTGGAAAGTACAGGGGTGAAGCTGGCCTGCGCATGCGGGTCGTTGGCCGCTGGTGGAGAGCGCGAGGGGGCCGTGATGACACCGTAAGAGATAGCCTTACGTTGCGCGTGCGTTGCGCCGCCTGGCAACCGCGTGGAAGGTCGCGTCTGCGCCTCTCGGGTGAGGTCGGGTACCCCAAATAAATGACACAGAAAGCCAGCTTGCCTCTTTCAATCCCTATAAAGTTGGTTGCATTCAAAGGTACATAGTATTGCGGAGCAATGTTCGTTCGGTGCATCCTTGAGCCAGATGAGAAAGTGCGCGTGAACACTGCCTCGTAAGCTTCGCTGTATGTAGATTTCAACGTGGCACGCTGAATCTGTTGCATTTTTTTCTTCTTCTAGGGTTTCGACGTCGAAGACCTTCGCTTAACACAAAAAAAGAAAGGAAAAGTCGGCAATGGCCATGTCACTAGTCCTTCAATTTCGGATACTTAACAGCATATAGGGCTCGACACAGAGGCTATGACTACCCCTAGCTTAGGTCATCCTCCCCTCCTTTTTTTCAGACACTACGACGTCATAGGTGCTTCGGTAACCTCCGCGTGCACGTGTGGGCAGACGGCTCCTGAAAAAAACAACAACAAAAAAAAACAATCCGTTTGAAGAAAATCGCACAGTTTCTGTAGTGTAGTGGTTAAAGCTGAGTGCGATGGCTACGCATTTTCTTCTAGGGCATACAGCCGGCTTTGTTATTATCTCTAAGTGGCTCAGAGTAACAACAACAAAGATACAACTTTATTGATTTTTTTCGCACTATCATTTCACGTTTCACGAGAAAATTCACTTAAGAAGAAAGAAGTCGCGGAGAAGAAACTTCACTGGTTTTCCTTTAAAAGCTTGGCGCCCTCATGTGGGGCCATATCTTAAAACAGGCAAGGCAGAACTCATGAGAACACTATTCTAGCGAGAACAAATAACAAACGCCCAACAACGAGGCAAGCGAACAATTCCACGACCCTGAAAATGAAGCTTGGGTGAAGCAAAGCAAGACAGAAAAGAAGAGATAGAGAGAAATGATTACAATTGTGGCTTTAGTAGAACTCGTTAATTGCGCAACGTTCCCAAACTTCCTTTTTTTAATATTAGACAGAAGGTATACAAAGAGCAAATCGAGAAACACGGGCAAATAGGCGAAAAAGAAGGAAGCAGGTCATGAGGGAAAGAGAGGTAAGTACAAAACCGCTGAGCCATAAGAAATTAATTATGACGTAGCATTAAATCAATTCATGAGAAAGAACTCGAGAAAAAAAATGCTGAAAAGACTGTCGTGAAAACGGATGAGGTCTAGAATCAACGTTTTTATGCACCACGCACACGGTTTGTTGAGAGGAGAAAAAGATCAAGAGAGAAACAGAATCTAACCAGCGTTCCCCGCAAACGAAGCAAATAACGAGCAGTGCAAAAAAAAAAGAAACTACGAAAGAAAGCAAATTGGGTCATCTTTTGAGAAACAAACCGGTATCGAAAACAATATTGTGTCGAGAATGCAACGGCGCCACGATAAGTCAGAAAAGGGAACGAGTCAGGTTTGGTCAAGAAACCGAGCAGCAAGAGGAAGCAGACGCTAAAACATCGAGTACTCGCGCGAAAAGAACGCAAAGCGTGCGAGAAGGCGAAAAACAAAACAAAAAAATCAGCAGCTCTTCCAAAGGCGGCTGATGTATCGCTCGAGATCCGTCGGGCGCAACAAATTCTTCGTCGCTTTAGGTTTAGACTTCTAGGTGAGGTTGGGTGGAAGGGGTGTCTCGGCTGAAAGCATTGTACGCGTCAGCCTGGAAAGAACGAACGATTTAAGAAACTGGGATTAAAAAGAAATAAAGGAAAGAAAGAAACAACGCGGTGTGCACCGCTCGGAGACCATAAATGGAGGAGGCAACGATGCGATGTAGTGGCGGAGAAGGTTGTTCAGAGCCTCGGCCTGCTTTCCGTCATAACTCGCACTGGGCTAGGCCCTCGCCTCACAGCGCCCCCTTCTTTTTATTTTATTTTTCTATATCGCTTTACTTTACCGCTTCAATCTTTCCCGAACTTCTTGTTTCGTCTTCGACCCTCTCCACTCGCGGGTCCGATTCGTGTTTTCTATTAAGGCGCCAAGTATAGCTGGCACGAGGCTATGGCGTCGCTGAAGTGGCAGCGCAACAACTGGCAAATGGCTGTGCGAGAGAAACATGGGAAGTACCATCAGTTATTTTTTTCTTGGGGGGGGTTCTGCTACCAATGTGTGCGCTAGGCCAAGAATAAAAAGAAGAAAATAAAAGCCAAGTCTGATGCTCTCTGCGCCTTCTTCTTGTCTATCTAGCTCTTCTAGTTTTCTACCCTCCTTCTTACCCTTTCCTCCTTGAGTGCTCGTTTATCTGTTCTGTTCAAGTTTCGTTTCCTTTTCTATTTCCTCTTCCTTATCATCTTCTTACTCCTCATTTCTCGGTTCATTTTTTCCCCTCCTGCTGGTAATCGACCTTTGTCTCTTTTTAATGCGAAGCTTTCTTTGTCTCTTCTCTGGATTTCCCGCTTCATGGGGCATTTAATGCTGTCGCATTAAAAAAATTTCACCGACGATTACGATACTCCCTAATAAGAAATTTGAGCGCAGCTATACACATGTTTTAATTTCGCGATATTTTGGCTGGCGGGGACAATCTGTCTCGTGCGGCAAACGGAGCGAAGTGTGGCGCGACCACCTCACTAATCGGGAGATCGCGAGAAGCAGCGCGTGGGTGACGCGTGGACGCGATTCACAGCAGCCGCAGCTGACAGACCTCCCGGACCGCGCGCGCTATTCTGGCACCATCACGTAGCCATCGTCGCCGCAGTGCGCATCTTGAGCGGCCACTACTCTATTCTTCTCACGCTTTCGCCATACCCCCCTCCGCTTTCCACCTCATGCTTCCGCTGCACCGTCCTCCTCCGCTTTCTTCCTCGCGCTCTTTTCTCTCTCGCCGCTTCTTTTTTTTTTTTATCCCCCGCTGCGCTACGCTTTCGCTCGGTTACAAGTGACGACGCCGACGCCGAAGCTCGCCCCAGGAATGGGCGCCTAAGAACTGCGCTCTAAAATTCCAGCCTCCATTCCACCCTGTGAAAATGGATGTACAGCCTCCCGCATTTTTAGCCATGTCGCGCGAGCGTCCATCACGCGTCATTTTAGCGCCTTTAAGCGGCGATAATCAGCGAGACTGGCAGAAGTACTCTCAAGTGCACTAAGCACTCTCCTGGGCAAAAGTCGTCTAATGCAATGTTCTCTTCAGGACGACGTACGACCTTATTATAGTGTTCTCGCGCGATATAGCTAAAAAATGCGGGAGGCTGTACAGCGAAGCTGGTGCGGACGTTAGACAATTACCACCGCCCCAACTTACGTTAGACGACGTTACACAAGCTCCAACACCACAAGCGACGTACGTCGCAGGCGCACGAACGTGTGCGAAAGTGCTGCATACATTATGGAGAAACATGCCTACGTAAAGAGCGGCCGCTCGAGCTGTTTCGCTGCCGAGCAAGTAAGGGTCTGACCACCCGCCGGGCGGCGTAGTGATGTCCGCTTCCATAGGGAGCCTATACATGTAAGCGCTGTTGTAGACAGTTTGTCATACGTCTACGGGGTTACGTCCACGCATCCCGCTTCCATAGAGACGTTGATGCTGCGCCGGTCATGTGCCACTGGTTACGCCCGCCTCACCACGCTTTTCCACGCGTCGCTTCGCTTGTGCGGTAAGGAAGGAAGGAAGGAAGGAAGGAAAATAAGAGGCGAAAGGCAGAGAGGTTAACCAGGTGAAGTGTCCGGTTGGCTACTCTGCACGGGGGGATGGGGGAATAGAATTGTGCGGACAGATGTGCTTTTTTTTTGCTCTTTTTTTGTTATTTCTAATCTTCTCTTGTCTTCTGCCCTTGTGCAGTAAGATGTCTCCGTTCCTCTGCAGATATAATTTGGCTGTTTCTTGCGTTAAGAACATTGTTAGCCAGGCGCTGTTTATTTTGGGTGAGCGTATGTTGCACGTGTAGCATAGAATCTGAGCCGTGGCACCCGTTTACCGTGCAGCCACCCGTTCGTTTTTATTGCGATAGCAATTATATGGACACTTCAAGCGGATTTCTGCCGTCGGCGTCGCCGTGAGGTTCCGTATAAAGTCCAAGGGCGATAAAATCGTCGCCGTGCTCCGTACGTGCGAGTGAAAGCGCGCGTGTGACGCCCGCTATCAAGGAGAGGCACAACTCTCGTTGACTCTGTGGCGAGTACGTGTAGCCTTGACATGGGACGACCACAGAAGATCGGGACACCCGAAGAAGAAGTCGCTCATCTTGAAGCGCGCCGCGCGGCTAAGCGAGTATCTGCGCGTCGGCGGCGAGCCGATTCGGAATACCGTGCCTAGCAGCGCTTAGCATTTCCTAGCAAAACTTAGCCAAACCTTGTAAAACCTGGACGAAGCTAGGTGGATCACCAGCTCCGCTGTTTACTCCAGCCTTGCACCACTAGTGCAAGCTGCCCACTTTTCTGATTTATTTTGGATTTCGTCCCTGGTAACCAGTGATATCTAATTATTTTAGTTATTCGACACACTTTAGTAACTCAAGTTGTAACTAAACTTATGCTCTGATACCATATATACAATGAAACCCACGAATTTTGTACTGTACTATTGTTTGTCTATTTTTTTCTAATTTATTTTTAATTTCGTCCCCGGGAGGTGAACCGGAAGTGCTGCGCAAGAAACAAGAGTGTCACTTGATGTTCTTGCCACTAATAGACTCTTTCGTATGGAACCACTGTTCGTTAAACAGGTGGCAATCGGTGGCTTGGCAGCTTATGCAAACCAACACATTCCCCAACCGCATTGCCTTCAGTCACTATCACCCAGGCGTATACGCAGACATATGTAAGCATTGTAACAAGAGAGCAGACCTTCAACACATAATCTGGGCATGCCCAAGAAAACAATATAATACCAATAACAGGTCACCAACACAACAACCAACTTTAATAATAAGAGATGAGGAGCAATGTGAGACCGTGCTGCTAGGCTCGGACCCAGATGTGCAAGCATGCCTAGTCCAAATGGCTGAAAACGCTGCCGCGGCCCAGGGGCTGCCGGCCGCCGTCTAAAGGGGGGAGGCTTCTAGTCGTTAACCCCTCCTCTAACCACATTTTGGGCAAAAAAAGAGTTATTTCTCTCTCTCTCTCTCTCTCTCTCTCTCTCTCTCTAGGCCGTCCGCCAAGCGCAAATGCATTACTGAACTAAATTAACGTTTAAAAGTAAATTGCGTCAGAAAATGCGTAAACAAACAAACTGCAGACATGATAGCTTCGGATTGTTATTCGAATACGCGAGAAAACAAATATGTTACGCGGGAACTGAAAGTCAAAGCATTCTTCCAGCTGCCGTTTGACATCTGTTTGAGTGGCCGCGGCCGCTAAGTCGGCTAGGTGGCGGTACCATTTGCACAGCATAAATCCTCATTCTTGTAGGCGGAGTCCGCCTAGCGCAAGTGTGTTATTTAGGCAATTGAATTTCTCAAACTATAATGTTTCACCAAGGTGAATCGACCTTGGTTTCACAGTATTCGCGAAGTACGACTTACATACAAATTGCAGACATGATAGCATCGGGTTGTAGTTCGACTGTACGAGAAAACACATCTGCTACGCGGAAACTCAAACACAAATCTCTTTTCCAGCTGCCTTTTTTTTTTTTTTTAGGGGCGAAGCTCCTTATAGCGGCACCCGTTCCGTCCCCGTCGTCGTCGTAGTAGTAGTGTGTAACCAGTCTGAGAAAAATGAGAAAAAAATGTGGTTGATCCCTCTTATATAGGAATCGGTATAGAACACGAAAGTGAAACGTGTCTTCACAGAAGTAGTGTAATGTTTATTGCACATTGATATATAATGTCTATTGGTGTTTTGTGGCTAAAGCGCCCTTAGGCGTTGATGCACCCCCGCTGACGCCTGGTGGCACGTCTCCTCCATCACGACTACCAACGTCGATGACCATGAGCAACCGTCGTGCATATGGAAGCTGCACTACGCTGCACACGCTAGCACAACGCGAAAGACGAAGCACGTAACTGACACACTAATACAACGCGCAAGACAAAGCACGTAACTGAATCGTCACCGAGTCAAATCAGCGCGTACAGCGCGTCGTAATTGCAGCCTCCGCGATCAACTTCAGAAACATTTTCAGACCTAATTGCGGAGGCCGCGCTCCGCTGTGCTGAGTACGGTGAACGCCACTACCAACGCCACCTAGGTGGCGTTGGTAGTGCTTCTTGATGCCAGCGTCCCTTCGAATGCTGGCATCGAGGCGTCATAGAGCTGAGACCACCGAAGCGTTCACTGTCGGTGCGCGTTAGTGTCATAATGCAGTACTTCTCTTTTCTGCTCGTAGGCGGCGGCACCGCCCCGAGCAAGAGCGCGGGTACACGGAGGAGAGTTAGATATATAAGGCGCGTCTGTGTAGCTCTCTGCAAATGCGTTTGTGGCGCAATGGGTTAAACGCTCGGCGATCTATCGTCGCGGACCGAGAGGTCGTGGGTTCGATTCCCAAATTTTGCATGGTTGTGGAACTTTTTCTTCTGGTTTCTTTCTTTGTATTATGTTCCATGACGTATTTCCGTGACGGAAATACGTCAGTGAAGTCTTGGTGGACCCCGGAATAAAACACTTTCGTGTTAAAAAATTCCGAAGTTGTGTCCGTAGCGCGGAATCGAACCAGGGACCCCTCGCTTCCGAGCGCGCGGCGTTAGCCCACTACGCCACGAAGCGGACATGGACAAACGCACCACGATGGCTATAAATACCCAACATTAACGAAAGGCCGCGTTTCTAGCGCGTTTCTAACGCGTTTGTGCTAGCGCGTTACGGCCCGTGTAAGAAGCTGGTGTAAGACGCTGTGGCCTCTCCGCCTTACCTTCAACGCGTTTCGAACGCGCTGCCCAAAGCGGTGGCAAGTCAAGTTCAAGTCGAGGAGCGTTTATGAATACGGGGGGTATACTCTCTCAGCAGTCATGTGATGGCGTCGGCAAACGCGGTGCACGTTCCGGCATGTGTAAATGGCTGCGTAAGACGCTGTGGCCGCTCCCCCCTTACTAGAGAGTACTGCACGTTTCTAACGCGTTTATGCTAGCGTCCCCTTAAGCGGGAGATCCGATGATTCCCTCCGGAGCTTCGCCCACTCATCATCATTCACCCCGTGGATATGCTGTGATTTTTTATTGCGATAGCAATTATATGGACACTCAAAAGCAGATTTCTGCCGTCGGCGTCGCCGTCGCCGTGAGGTTCCGTATGACGTCATTTGGAGAAGAAATCTTCGCCGCGCGCCGAACGCTGTATGTGCGAGCGAAAGGGCGCGAGGGGCGCGTCTTTCACGGGGAGTGAACGCACGGCGGAGAACAAACGCGCGTTCTGCGCCGTGCTCGCTTAAGGGCTGCAGAAGTAGGCGTCTCTGTTCTCCTTCACAATCACCATGTATGTAGAGCAAACGCGCCTTCTTCCGACGAGCGAGAGGCTGTGGGGGAGGGGGAGGGAGGCGACGTTTAGCTGCGGCACGCAGTGCCTATTTATATCAGAGGCTCCGGCAACAGTCACCAACGCCGCACGCATTTTGAGCGAACGCGGGCAAAACGCCGATGGCGTCGACAACAGTTCTGCGTGTTGCCGATGCTGCTGCATGTCCAAGTTTATACAGCTGATAAAGCTAATATCATTACTCCGTATAGCTCTCTACAAGTTTGCTATCGCAATTGATGCTTCGCCTTTCAGGTGAAACTGCGACAACTTTTTTATGAGAACCACGAGAAAAGCCAACCAACAAGAGGCTTAACAGCCTAACACAACAAAAAAACTCAACATACATAGTTGCTGGAGCCACACATTATACTCCCGTTACCGCACGCTTTGTATCTCGCTGAACCTCCGAAGTTTCCTTGGCCAATTATGCGGCTTTTGCACAAACAATATTCTTGGGCGTCTGTGAAAACTGTGCGGAACAAAATCACCTGTTTGATTTTTCTGTAGAGCATACTGCTTTTAACCAAACATACTTATACAAACAGCGAAACACTCACAGTCAGGAATTTCGTCAGATATTGTCGTTAGTTGAGTGAGAGAAGTTGAAGCAGGGCGCGCGCACACGAAGACGTTTCAATGCGAAAGCGTTAAGGGCCATGTGTCGCAGAAAATCCGTTGTCGGCGTCGGCGGCGTTGTTTCCGTATATACCGGGTGTTCAAAATTAAGCTTTACGAAATTTTTAGAAATCGCCTGTGACAGGTAGCATAATTCTTATGTTGAGCTGGATTATTCGAAGAGGCGGACATAAGTAGCACGAGAAATCGAAACACATATTCAACTAATTAACAAAAATTCACTAATGAACTTCTCAGTTAATTATTTACGACACACATTGCAATTTACGAATTGTAGCCGGGGAGTTTGCAAGACGCATCCACTTGAATCCAGGCTAACACCAGTTTCGAGATATTATTTCCCAAAGTGTGGGACGAAATACATGGGCGTTCCAGTTACTTTTGTGCTTCAATGTATAAAACAGCATTTTGGTAAAAAAGTGGAAAAACAGTGCATCTTTAAGGCGAGTTTGATGGCGCCTATCACCAAACTGGTGTCATTCGGGAAATTCATTCCAAGTGGATACGCCTGACAAGCTGACCGGCCACAATTCGTAAATTTCAATATGTGTCGTAGAGTAATTAACTAAGAAGATAATTAGTCAGTTTTTGTTAATTAGTTGAATGAGTGTTTCGATTGCTCGTGCTACTAATGTCCGCCTCATCGAATAACCCAGCTCAATGATAAGAATTATGCTACCTGCCACAAGCGATTTCTAAAAATTCCTTTTAAAATGAACACCCCGTATATCTAGGTATATGTGTATGCCACGCCTTGCTATATGACAGGCGGCATATGCGGGCTATATTGCCACACCATTCTACCACTAATGCTGCTCACATCTCATTTTACGTTCTTGACAAAGTTGGTCCTCGGAATTTTGTAAATGACAACCCACAAACATATAGCATGGAACAAAACACCAACAGCGCATGCCATTTATGTTAAATCTTCTCAGACATAAAGGGAAGCTGAAGCACTTTAAAAAAAAAGTGAGTTTTTAACGAATTATTATAGTTTTTCACCCCCTGCATACGAAAATCACCGTTTGATCGGCCAGAAGTCACCGCAAGTTGCTTTAATTTTGCAAAAACAAGGCGCAGCGTCACCAGAAGACGCCGTGGGTCGTTTAATGGGCTCTGATGTATCGGCGAGGAGCGTGATTCGAATAGGGCGCTCACGTGACCCCTGTATTGAGGTCTTCCTCGCGCCCGGTCTTCCGCCGCGCTATACGCTCGGCGCGCGAAGGGGGCGGAGCTTCAACAAAAATTTAAAGGGACACTAAAGGGAAAAATGATTTCTTCTGTATCAGTAGATTACCCTTCCTCAATACCGAAAACATCACCCTTACCACAAGAAGCCGCTTGGTAAGCCAGGAAAAAACCAAAAACACAGAAGGCGAGTGGCGACGCCACCTTGAAGTTCCCGCACCAGCTCACCGTGACGTCATGGATTTTGACAGCGTCTTCTAGGTCTCAGTTAATTCTTTCGCGGTAAAGATTGGCCGCATTGTGTTCTAAAGGAGCCCAAGACTGAATATGGCAAGTTTCGCTATCTCTTACTGGGCCAACATGACCCAAATACGAAAAATTACTTTAGAAGTCATGACGTCACACTGAAATGCTGACGTTGAGGTTTCCGCGTTAAATTAAAAAAAATACCTTTGACCTTCATTTTCTCTTCTAATAATTGACCTATTGCAGTGTAATTACCGTCAGCAGAGTTTTCGAAGAATACTTTATCAGCTGTAAGTTGATTTATTATTTTGCTTTATTGTCCTTAAACCGCGATTGTGGCGCTGCTACGGGCATAATCAAGGAAATAACTGCAAGAGTTTAATTATACTTTGTCAGCGTTCAAAACGCCCTTAAATCTTCCATTTCTAAAACCTATTCAGTTTCCCTTTAAATAATAAAAGTGCGGAACAATAACACAAACCTGAAAATGATGTAAATTTCTTGGCATGGCTGTGCACTACCTCCGGGATCGACCCACGCAAGAGGCCGCGTTTCTACCATTCACAGAGCATCGCGCCACTCGGTTCATTGGAACACCGTCCCGATGGCGCTCGCCTCCACTCATAGAGCCACATCATCATGACCACGGCCGCCGGCGGCGCCCGCGGTGAGGGGAAAAGAAAACAAAAAAAAACCTGAAAGCTCGCCTTCGTGCATAGCGCTCGCCGCCTGCGTTTCCCGGTAAACATTGCATTTACGTAAGCTGCAGTTGCCGGGAACCGTGAGAAGCAGTCAGGAATCTTTCAATGCTATGGCATTCCACTCCTAAAGGTGAAACTTTAGCATCCTCCAAGTTTTTGTCAATGGGCACGGCAGTCTCTGGAACATTACATGGGTGCCATAAGACGCATTTTAATAGTAGCAATTGGACACTATATAGTACCACCAAATCAGTTCAGACTTGTAAAGTATTGACTTAGAGCTCTGGGTTGTCAATGATACGTATTTGGCGATTTCTGAGTATTTTCATACAGGCAGTTCTATCGCAGGAAAGGTTCTTGGAACTTGCTAAGTTCCAAGAACTTAGCAAGTTCGAGTTCGGGTTATTTTACAAGAGAAGTTAACCACGTGCCTATTCATAGACAAATAACTATACAGGGTGTTTTTTTTTAGCTGCACCAAATTTTTAAAATTAGAAAAATATATATCTTGTTCACCTTATCTTTACCATTCGTGTGAACCGATTTGCGGCCTCCAGATACAGAGCAATTTCCGCACTTAGGTACGTAATTAGCAAAGTTACGCTAATTAACTTTTTAATTATCACCAATAGGTGACTACAGCAAATTAGTACTTTGGGGCCCGTCCTCGACACTACCTATCCCAACGATCAAATTTTCAATAGCGGAGTTCATGTGAGAGCTAAGCGACCAATTAGTTCCCCCTGGCAGTCTCCTTGAAACCGAAACTGGCCGCAAAAAGAGCGTCGTTGTAGTCGATGTCGCCCCCCCCCCCCCCCCCCCCTGCCTTTTGTCACGTCTCCGAGGTAGGCGCCGGTCCGGCCCGCCAGCAGCTTGCGTTATCTCCTTGCTATCTGCGGCGTTCGCCGTCGACGCTACAGACTGATATGACGCCAGTGCCTGTAGTATCTAAAAGCCCAAGGAGCGGGGTTCGCGCTACAGCGCAACGTGGCGCCCGATGGAATGACGAAGTAAATTTGGTGGCCCACCGGCATTCAAGCGTTAAGCCAACGCCGCAAACAGCAAGGAGATAACGAAAGCTGCTCGTTGGGCCGGACCAGCGGTGACGTCGAAGACGTGACTAAAGGCTGGGGGGCGGCGACTTCGACGACACAGACGCTCTTTTTGCGGCCAGTTTCAGTTTCAAGCAGCCTGCCAAGGGGAACTAATTGTTCGCGTAGCTCCCACATGAACTCCGCTATTCAAAATTTGATTGTTGGGCTAGGTAGTGTTGAGGACGGGCCCCAAAGTACTAATTTGCTATAGCCACCTATTGTTGATAATTAGAAAGTTAATTAGCGTAACTTCGCTAATTACGCACGTAAGTGCGGAAATTGCTTTGAATCTAGAGGCCGCCAATACGTACACTCGTATGGTAAACATAACAGTGACCAAGATTTACATTTTTCTAATTTTAAAAATTTGGTGCAACTAAAAAAAAAACACCCTGTATACTCCATCCACAATCAATTTGCAGTGCTGCTAAGCTGCGTTGAGACCTAATGCAGCGCCAATGTTCCGTGGGAACCAAATAGCACGCAGTAGAATGTAGTTCCGGGCTAAGGGGTTAGTTATATTGCAAATACATTGTTTAGCATAGTGAAGCACTACAGAAATGTTTTATATTTCCTAACGTATTGCTACCTTCTCAAGCATGTACACGTATTTCCTTTGAAGTCTCCTTGCCGGTGCGTTACAAGGGGATGTATTCTGCGACGATCGTCTCTGCGACACTATCATATCACCTTCGCGTGACGTAGGGCTCGATCAACCAGATATCAGCTCATCCGATTTTGCTCAGCCAGACAATCAGCACGCGCCTGACGGCGACAGTATCGCCGAGGTACTTATTGGTATTTATTGGTATGCGCTCCCTGACCACTTCGTTACCTGTATTGACGGCAAAAAATTTCGTGAACACCTAATAAATCAGATGCAATAACTTTCTGTTCCCAGTGTGTATCGTTCAAGAACCCATCATAAACCACTCGGAATAGTCTACCCTTGTCGACCCTTCCACCTAGTGTTTTTTTTTTTTTTTTCGCGAATGTATTGCCTTGTTGCTTGTTTGATTTCGTACTTTTTGTTTGATTGTGCCAAGTCATGCAAAATCGGCAATGTTTCTTTCTTTTTTTTTTTTTTTTTTGGGGGGGGGGGGGTTGTTTTGCACGTAACCACTCTTACACATGTTTGTATTGCCCCCCCTTGTGTAATGCCTTCGCGCCTTCAAGGTGGTAATAGATGAAATGAAAGTGATTGTCACAGAACACGTCCCTAGGTTATCTATAAATGCTTGTAAAAGATGTCCTGTAACAAATCAAACTTTCTTAGCCTCCCTTTTCCCTTTCGGGCTCTGGCTGATGCGTGACTTGCACGATTGGCCACTATCGGACATAGGGCAAACAAGCACGGGATATCCACGACTCCAACTAAATGCTCGCCCCCTAGCGTTCCCGCCGAGAACGAGCCGATCTACGATCAGCCACAGGTTCTCACATTACAGCGTGCCTCGTAGTTCTCAAATTGTCCTGATGCCGCAGCGCGCAAGCCCGAAAACAGAAAAAAAGATGAAAAAAATGGCTGTCGAAATAATTTTGCTATGTACCATTATGCGTGTCATCACAGTGGAAAGACAGCGATTCGTAATTTCTTCGTTAACCCGAAAGTAGCAGACGACGCGCAACGGAGAGCGATATAGATAAGAAACCAGCGCATTGGGAAGAAGGTGACGGACACTACATGGTGGTCTGCTCGAAACACTTCACTAGGGAAGACTCTTTGTTCCCAGTGAGCAGACTTTTGGTCTTTTACATATATATTAAATATGTTACTGGCGTTTCAAATCGCGTGGTGTACTTATTTTAGGCCGGCGCTTTAATAAATTAGTGATGTACGCTTAAGCTCACGTGGTTTGGCTAGTCAACTTTTCTGCCCTGGCACTAGCGTTACTAATGCCTTAAGCAGCATGAATATTATTACTAATGTAGTTTTGCCCGCAGGCACCGGTAAGAGAAACGTTAACTAGTTCGGAAGGTCTGAAGTTGATCATGACACATGTTTTGCCACGAGGCGACACATCGTTTTGGTAGCATGCTTTAGCTGAGCGGTCTAAGCACAATAGGTTGTCGTTTTTTTTTTTTTTTTATTCAGCAAGGTGACTTGTCAGTTTATTTGCTCGCAAGAAATTTATAAGCAACTGCAAACAGCGCTATTTCCAGATTTGGAGCATTCGCCCTGGCCACAGCGCCGTTAGTTTGCTTTCCCACACTGTCAACACAGCCACATTCCATTACAACTTGTGCGATTTATAACCAAGTCATGCATTTACACTAATACAAGGAACATTGCGCAAAAGAAAACGCTCGATAAAGTTTGGAAACCTATGGGAAGAAACACAACTTGGTACGATTGGGTGTTAATTACTTCTCACGTTTCACCGGGGTCTGACCATACCTACGGGGGGGGGGGGGGGGGGGGGGGGGCGTTTGCCTACAGTGTTTCCAAGCCTGGACCATACTTCGAACACTGCGTACTGCCTGTATGAACAAGCGCTGTAGTGATCAGACGCAGCCTGCTTTATCACACGGATCAGCTAACTATAAAGAGAAAGGTGCACCTCGACTCACAGGTGGAACTCTCATTTGTTTTTATTCTGAAAACACACTGACCGGGTAGCTGAACAATTTCTAGCTTCTTTCTACCTGTGCACAATATCCGTATTTACTTTCTGAAAGCACCACATCCGTTGCTGCCTATATATTGTGGGATGCTACGTGATATGCTGCAACACGAGTGACAGTGCGGAGTTAGCTATGAATAGTCGAAAACAGTCAAGTATCGTACACGTTGAAGTGGAACAACACCGCAAGAAAGTGATTGCACCTTTCGGAGGCCCGCGGTGCAGAAACACTTCCCTTTTAAACCCTCCAGCTCGCTTGAAAGGCTCTTTAAGGAAGACTAGATTCGGCTTGCTGAAGGCAGGCGGGACGTTTGCACGTACAGCGCAGCAATTTCCGCAGTTTCGCCGCTGAAATCCTTGAGCTCGATCAGAATAAGGTAATCGTCTGCAAGCACCCTTTCCGCTTTCACGAAACACCTCGATTCTACGCAACAAACGACAAACGTGAGCACAGCACCACACGAAAGAGCCGTCGTGAATCTAGATGTCATAGTCATCTTTGTTTATTTGTACAGTGTTGCCAGCACAAGTAATGGATTCTGGAGGTGCCAATAGCGCAAAGCGAGCAGGCGCGGGCGGTAGCTGATGGACGTAACCGCGGACGTGAGCTCCAACACGAACGTGCTTTCGTCATCATGACGTCGTAGTCATTTCATCGGTGGTTCATTCCGTTGTAGGTAAGCTCTCCCAAGTAACAAAGGACCTAATAAAAAAAAAAGCATGAAAGTGTCAAACTCAAGAGATCAGATAGAATTCGCTGAACTGTCAAAACTGATCAAGAAGAAGAAAGTATGGGATATTCAAAATTATTACGTGGGAAAGATTGAGGAAGCCGTAAAACATGCACGCAGCATAAAATCAGTCAGAAGAACACTTGAAATAAGACAAGGCAAGATGTATTCACTGAAAGATAACCAGGGTAATATCATCAGCATTTTTTATGGCATAGCAACAGCAGCGGGAGAATTCTATACTGAACTCTACATTACCCAGAGCAGTCGAGCTACTTTTATTCGAAGTAGTGATGAACAGGATACAGAGGCTCCTTCTGTGACTAGCGATGAAGTTAGAAGGGCCTTGCAAGACATGACCAGGGGAAAAGCGCTGCTGGAGCAGATGGAATAACAGTCGATTTAATAAAAATGGAGGAGATATCATGCTTGAAAATCTTGCGTCCCTTTATACGCAGTGCCTCACGACTTAAAGTGTACCAGAGAGCTGGATGAACGTCAACATTATACTAATCCTGTTGCGACGCCGGTTTTTTCAAGCTCGACCAGCGTTACTGCTGGGTAGCGTGGCGTTCTCGGCAGACTGCAGGCGTCCGGTAGACCATGGCGACAAGGCAGGGACAAGACGATTTCTAGGGCGAAACTTGCACAGTTTATTTCAGAGTTGATGAAGGATTGAAAAGAAGAGAATGAATGAACCGAAAATACATGGTGGGGCCGCTTAAATAGGCCCGCTAACATCGTAGGCGGGATTTCGCTCACGTCAACGTCACGTGACAGGTACTGAGTCCAGTCGGGGGTTCGGCAGCTGCTCCCTCTCTCCTAGGTGACGTTTCTGGGGCTTGCCTCCGATAGCGGTGACTCGAGGCTCCTGTCGCTCTCTGGGCGCTCACTGGGCGTTCGCTCTCTGGGCGCTCGTACACAAAGGGCCGGTAAACACTGCGACACGAGGCTCCGGTGGTACACAGTTCGGAGAAGGGGGAACCCCTCGGATGCTGGGCGCATGTACCCAAAGGGGGCCAAAATCACTGCGACTCGCCCGCCAGATTGAGGATCACTCGAGACAACCATAGCAAATCAGGGGTTCACCCTCCGTTGGTTTAGGCATGGGCCTCCGATAATTCCCCTGCACAGGGCGTGACGTGTCAATCGTAAACGAAGGGGCTGTCATACGTCAATCGTAATCCTTTTTTACACGGGGCGTCACATGTCAATCGTAACAATTCATAAGAGGGGAGACGTTAAAGAATTAAAGAATTATACACCCATTAGCTTGCTTTCAGTATTGTATAAAATATTCACCAAGATAATTTGCAATAAAATCAAGGCAACACTTGACTTCAGTCAACCAAGAGAACATGCTGGCTTCAGAAAGGGATCTTCTACGATGGATCATACCCGTGCCATCAATCAGGTAACCGAGAAATCTGCGGAGTACAATCAACCTCTCTATATCGCTTTCATTGATTATAAAAAGGCAGTTGATTCTGTAGAGATACCCGCACTCATAGAGGCATTGCGTAATCACGGAGTACAGGAGGCATACGTGACTATCTACAAAGATTCTACAAAGATTCCACAGCTATCTTGGTTCTCCACAAGAAAAGTAGAATGTTACCTATCAAGAAAGGAGTCAGGCAAGGAGACACAATCTCTCCAATGCTGTTCACTGCATGCTTGGAAGTATTTAAGCTCTTAGAAGGGGAAGGCTTAGGAGTGAGAATCAACGGCGAATATCTCAGCAACCTTCGGTTTGCTGATGACATTATGCTATTGAGCAGCAATGGGGACAAATTACAACAAATGATTGAGGACCCTCACCGAGAAAGTGTTAGAGTGGGGTTGAAGATAAATATGCAGAAGACAAAGGTAATGTTCAATAGCCCGGCAAGGGAACAAGAATTCAGGATCGCCAGTCAGCCTCTAGAGTCTGTAAAGGAGTACGTTTATCTAGGTCAATTACTCAAAGGGGACCCTGATCACGAGAAAGAAATTTACAGAAGAATAAGATTGGGTTGGAGTGCATACGGCAGGCATTGCCAAATCCTGACTGGGAGCTTACCACTATCGTTGAAAAGAAATGTGTATAATCATTGCATTCTACTGGCGCTAACATATGGGGCAGAAACTTGGAGCTTAACAAAGAAGCTCGAGAACAAGTTAAGGACCGCACAAAGAGCGATTGAACGAAACATGTTAGGCTTAACGTTAAGAGACAGGAAGAGAGCGGTGTGGATCAGAGAGCAAAAGGGGATAGCCAATATTCTAATCGACATTTAGAGAGAAAAAAATGGAGCTAGGCAGGCCATGCAATGCGTAGGATGGATAACCGGTGGACCATTAGGGTTACAGAATGGATACCAAGAGAAGGGAAGCGCAGTCGATGACGGCAGAAAACTAGTTGGGGTGATGAAGTTAGGAAATTTGCGGGCGCAAGTTTGAATCAGCTAGCGCAAGACATTAGGCAGGGAGAGGCCTTCGTCCTGCAATGGACATAAATATAGGATGATGGTGATGATGATGAGGATGACTGTAGTAGCCCGAATGGTCGTTGTACATCTATCATATAACAAAGCTGCCTGCCCGCCACCTCTCATCAGATTTAAAGATTGCTACAACCAATAGCCTTATTGCAAAAAAAAAAGAAAGATAAACCGACTGTACTTTCACCTGGTCACGTGGAAAGAGTCTGCAACAAAATCCTAAACAGAGAGAAAGACATGAAACATTTACAAGGTGCACTGTTTCAACAGCGCATGGGTGCCTGCCATTTGTACCAGGAACAGCAGCAACAACGACAGCAGCAATAACAGCGACGACATCATCATCATCGTCGTCGTCGTCGTCGTCGTGATCATCAGCAACAACAACAACAACTGCTCCTGCTGCTGCTCCTGCTACATGCTTCAAAAACCGTTGCATTGACGCCACGCTCACCCTCGCTCATGCCCCACCCTCAACGGGCGCAGGAAAGCGTTTCACAACTCCCCGCTCGTCCCAATCAGACATCACCGCACGCGAACTTCTCTCGTACGAGCAATCAAGCGACCGCCCGCATGCATTTCACCGCACGCAATTCGCCGCATCCCCACCGCCTCTTAACCGCTCCACTCTCTAGGCTGGGAATGGGCTGCGAGCGTGCTCGGTATCGAAGCGGGAAGGGTTCGTTGAACAAGTGGCGCTGCAGGGGAGCACGATGGGTGCCGTCAGGGCCCTTAACGTGAGGCTTTGTGGGTGTGCTTCACCCCCGCGCCCCCCCTTCCCCCAATTCTTCCTCCGTGTTCCCTGGCGCGTGTTCCCGCACAGAACGACGCAATTTAATTTCCTCGTAACGCGGTAACCCTCAATATGCAAGTCAAGCAGGTGCTGCTTCGCGGTGCGCACTCGAACGACGAAAACGCGTCGGTGGGGGAGAGGGCCGCGATATAAACGAGAAGGAGGCCCGAGCCCGGCAGAAATGAGGGACTCGCGAAAATCCTCCGATCGGCAAGACGGTGGACTCGTTCTGATTCCGCGTCTTCTTTCTTTAGTTTTCTTTTAGTATGTGCCTGATTTAACTTTCCTAATTTCCATTTCTCGCGAGCAATTCTCACGCGCGTTTTTTTTTTTTTTTTTTTTCGGCTCGTCAACTTTTATTTCTATTTCTTCTTTAGGGTGACCTAATTTCCCCATTGTTTCCGTTTTCGCTGTTTCCTGTACAAAGTGAGTTTGAGATTAAAATCTTACTCCCCGTGCAGTGTTTCAATCTGGTTTTGTTATTTCTTCCGCTGCGCCGCTGTTTTTCGCTGTCTGCGTGCACGTATAAAGGGCAGCGTTCCCAGACAACCGCTGTATAGACTGCCGGTTGTTGTCCGAATAAAACAACCCAATTCAATTTGCCGGTTTCCAGCCCCCATACGCTTGTCACTTCAACATCCATCGCTGCAGGCGCATCTTTCCTCGCTCATGCCTTCGAAGCCCCCACAACGCCTTTGGAACCGCTTTCTTCAGCATCCTTGTAGGCGGGAGGCGTACAATGTTTTACGCATTTCGCGTGTGGCGGGATAAAAAAAAGAAGCTTAACTGGACTTATTGAAAATCTCAGGCATACACCAAGAACAATGTCAGCTTAACGCGAATCCCTGAATGCCCACAAAAGTTTCTAAACGCAATTTCCAGCTGATGTCGGAGCTTTCACATGCTTTGTACAAGTCGGCAAAAATTTGAATGAAGACCGTTACAAACTTCGTGAACGTTGTGTGATTTTGTCGCATACTTTTAGGAGAACGCTTATTTACATGCTATTAGGAGTATAACGGAGAAATCGTTTCTGTTTTTTCGGGATCTAGTGCACCAATTTTTGCTGAGGCTTTGTTGTACTTGGGAAGCTGTAGCTCGAGAGCTCCTACATTTAAACACATCGAAACGCAGAATTTGCATTACTCAGTAGTCACTCCTCACCGATTCGGATGAGGCTTGTTGCATCTCTAACAAAGCAGTTAATAAAATCTAGTCAGTGTAGAAGCAGATTCTTATTTAGGCCGCCAATCCGTTTCGCCATCTCTTCTTGAAAATTGCGTAATAAAAATCTGAACTATCAAGATTGCAGCTCTATAATTTAGCAATGTGAAGCGATATCCTCATTCTGTAAACTGCATCTAATATTTCGTGTAAAGCGAGCAAAATTGATGTATCGCAAACCACTATGAATCATTCCACTAGTTTGAGTACGACTTTATTGAAACCGTTGTAAAAATTGCAACAGTTCTAAGTAAGCTGCACATTCATATATAAAATTTGTCTGGTTGAGATGCTCTCGCAGTTGTAGTTCGCAGAACTGCGATATCAGTTTTTTTTGTACAGAGTTACGAATTTGTGAACTTCGTGCTTCGTGCGGGAACTTCGTGCGGGAAATCATTGTCGGCGAAACTGCGGCTCGCTGCACCTCACCGGCTTCGTGTGTTGCCGAAGTAAACAAAGGCAATGGAGGTCAGCTGATGCAAGCAGCGGACGCGTGATGACGTGGACCCACGATCAACGGACACGTGATCCAACATGGCGGCGCCCACGGGAGCGCGCTGAAAAGGGGTCCATTGAGAACGCTGATACTATTAATGATATCCGAAGCTGTACGTCAGCGGCACCACGTGCAAGATAGACCTGAAACGGTAATCGCGAGTACACTAAGTCGGACATTTATTCGAAAAGGCTAACGACGTCAATAACGAAAATTCTTCTTTAAAGGCCATATACAACAGCCCTGCAGCAAATTTCATTTCTTTGGGATTTCGAATAGCAGCGCAATAGTTTGTTGTCCGACTGCTGGAACCTTCCACAATTTTTTTTTATTTTTCGTTCAACCTTCATCTGGAACACGAGACCGCAGGGTTTATTCGCCCCCCTTCCTCCTTTGAACCAGCGCAGAAGCGTTCCCAGCCGTTCATCGCGCTTGCGCACCCAGGCGCGTGAGGTGACGTCGAGGACGCGATGCGCCGCGCAGTCGCCGAGTAGCGAGAGTCGGTGGAGCGGAAAAAAGCGCGCGGCCCGTCGCAAATGAAAGGCTCAACGAGGTAGAAGATTGAAATGAGGGAATGGCAGGTTTATGGGGAAAGGGAGGGGGAGGAGGGAGAAAGGGAGACAGCGAATCCCTCGGGACGCGGTTGGGAGAGAAGGGGAACGCCTTATTTACTATACCTGGCTGCGAACCGGGACCCACGCAAGCGGGAAGAAATGCAGGGAATATGGAGAGCAAAATGTGGAACGGAAGATTTCTAGGGATGCGCGTTCCCCTCTCCTCCCCCGCGTACTTGTTGGGTGAGGAGCGAAGGGAAGCTTTTCTGGCGGTGTACCTTCTTCCCTGCCGGGTCGAGAGGATGGAAGCTGGGCGAGTGGAAAGTGCCGAGAAAGGTTGCCGAGTGCGAAGGCGCGCTGAAAGCTTGCCGGGAGACACCTCTCCCTAACATTGTGCCTCGTGGGTGGCGAGGGAAGAAGTGGGTAAGAGGAATCCCGACAATAAGAGAATGAAGGACGAGTCAAGGTTGAAGGCAAAATCAAGGCTGGGTGGGAGATAGCTCTCTGTCATACGGTGCCGTTTGGACTGAGAGAGAGAGAGAGAGAAGAGGTTATACGAATCGGGAAAAGCGGGAGATGTGAAGGGAATGGGGAAAGTGGATGAAGCGAATTCAATGTTGCCCGGGGGTGGAGCTACTGCACAGCCCGGTCACGTCAAACAAGGGCAGAGTAACGAAAAACGAAACAATGTAGAGCTTCAGTGAAGGTTGTCCAGGAATAAATAAATACCTTCGTGGTTCTTTGCGACGCGTGCGACATGGCGGCTGGGTTAAATGGAAGAAGCGAAGCGGAAGGGTTCTCTCCCTGCTCTGGGCCCTGCGGGCATAAAAATTCGGGTAACGAGACTGTGATTGCGGTGTGCGAGTGCGGAAAGGGAAGTTGAGGGTTGTGAAAGCGCAGCGAAAGAGTTAAACGAAAAAAAAAAGTTGCGCCTACTCGTTACGACCGCCACTCGAAGCTCGCGACCCGAGGGACAGAGAAGTGGACTTGCAGGATGCGAAACAGTTGAAGTGGCGCTTTCGAACTGGTCCAATGCGGTGAATGAAAATCTCGTGTTAGTTGCGAAGTAATGAAACTTCACGTTGTTCAGTTTATCAGTTTATCTCTTTATTGCTGTGTTCAGTTCAACGGCCACCAGGCAATCAAAAGCGCAACGCGAGCCGGCAAACGAACAGCGATAGTAACCATGCACGAGATATCCTTCTTAATTATTCAAGCAATCTTTCTTATATCCCCATTCGCATTAAAACATGAAAACATAGATTATATCGACTTTGAATTGAACTTACTCGGTTTATGGCACCCGAAAAAAAAAAAGCTGGCGAATTGAGGTGTGTAGGTTCAAGCAGTAGAAGCGCATAACTCGGTACTATTTCCCTTAGCTCTCGCTTCCCCCGAAAAAAAATATATAAAGGAACGAAATTGAATAAAATATAAGGGTAGTAACAGGTCAGACAGGTGTATCACTTCTAGCTTTTAAAAACCAGTACTGCTTTCCTATGGTTCTTTAAAAACTAAAGCAGGTCTTTATTTTGATGTCATTGTATTATGTAATTGTCACGTGACATTTAGACTGTTACTGGAAGAAGTAAAAAAGCATATCGTGCATACTTTAATAAATTTGTAGCTTCCAGAACCAGAGAATACAAATTAAGACCTCGAGGTATTCAAAAGGTAACTCATCCCGACATACTTAAAGGCTCGGTTTCGCAAGAACTTCCACAAATGACGGGACGTTAATGGTAGCTACCTCACCGCACCATCTATGTAATATCTCTCTATCTTTCTCCGTTTACTTGGTATAAGTTTATAAGGGTGTCTGTGCGGGGGTGTCTACTTCTACATGTCGTCGAGTGCGTGTGTATGAGTTCATGAGTTCCCAACTTGAGTGTCTCGATGCCTTATACAAGTGGTACCCGACATGTGTTTCTTTCTAGCAATCCAGGCTACATACGCAGACACCCGAGAAAGACGGGAAAGAAGAAATCAATACGCGCGTTTAAGGATTCGCTGGTCTGGCTAAAAAATAAATACTTACGCAGAGCTACCAGAGTCAAGCATAACCACGCTCGGTGTCTCTTCAACTCTCGTTCCTACATTACGAGTGATGTCATTGTCCTAACAACAGAAACGTAAAACAGAATAACCCAAGCGCTGTCCGGAGCTATCATCAAGGGGGATTAAAACAGATGTCGCGCACGGCAGGTCGGTGCCAATTTGTCCCCGCCCGATGTCGTTCTCCGAGCAGAACGAGTTGGAACTGCACCTGCGCCCCTCTATCTGCCTGACCTCCCCAATGACGGGAAGTGTTTCCAGCCCTGTTCCCATCAGATGCGAAATGCGCGAAGAGGAATCGTTGCTCCCTAGCCATTGTTTCGCTTCGACCCTAGAGAATGGAAGTGAAACCATCTGCAGTCATGTTTGAGGTGGTTCAAATGTTAACACGCTATGGAAAAAAACTGATGCTGACATGTTAGCCCCTCGTGTTCAGATTTTAAAACTATAATGCCGGAGAACGGGCAGCAATCGCGGCGTTCTAAAGCGGGTGCCGTATACACCAAATTTCGAGAGTTCGCTTCATTTGCCATATAGCTGATGGCAGAAGTGAAATGAGAACGAAAGACCAACACTAAGTCACTTTAGAACTCGTAAAGTTTTCTTTTTCTAATGCGATGAGCATTGTTTGCCTGCTTAGCATTTTTTGCGATTAGCATTCTTTACTCTACCTTGCAGACTGCCTGGCAAACATGTAAGCGTTTCATCAATCCATTTAGTGGTCATGACGGAGAGGAAGGTGGTACTGAGTCACAACGTTTAGGTAACTTATTAAAACGAGACGTGCTTTCCTTCCCCGCTTTCCTTTCTATCTTTCTGTCTCTCCTAAACAACTACAGCGATGCAGGATAGTAAACCAAATATTTTTGTTCCGGTTAACTTCCCTGCAATTCCCATCTCATTTCTCTGTCTCTGTAATGAGTTCATAAAACTTTGTTTGCAATCACCGACGCTGTGATGATGATGACTGATGATTTCTAATGGCATCCCCTTTAACAGGGCGGTGGCAAATCGCCACCTAGCCCGCTTGAGCAAATCAGGTTCTCCTAGACTGCATTGATTAAGCTTCATCTTAAGAACAGCGCAAAAAACACACGGACAGGACAGAAGACGGGCACTATTGCAGGCTAACATTCTGCCTATCCATACTTTATACTGTTGCCTCTCCTGTGGCACACGACGGCATCTGGCGGGCGTCTGCCCAACTAATCGCGTTTCATGTTTCCTTTCTTTATGCTTTTTTTTTTCGCAAAGGGTTTGCGTAATCCCTTTTGTCCAGAAACTATCAGCCGTGTGACGCGCCACCTCTTTTATCCGTAGTCTTGCTCAACTGCAGCGTCCCCAAGGCAGCGACAAATGCCTGTCGTAAACTTTGGTTACGGCGAAGGCCTCCTTTCGTGTTCGGCTTCTGCGCTTCATATCATCAAAACCGTGCAGCCTAAGGTAAGCAAGCTCTGTGAACAGCTAATCAAATGGAGAATTCACGAATCTCTTAGGAGCCGAGAACATGAAGAGAGCTGGAAAAATAAAAAGGCGTAATAAAAATAAAAGGTGCCTAATGAAAAGGGAGCACTTTTAAATACTTTAAAGTAGGGAGCGGACACGCGAGCTCCCTGCTAACATTATGGGGCCAGACGCAAGAAGAGCGAAAGCAGACAACACTAGCGAGAGAAAAGCAACAGAAGCTAGAGTAAACTAGGAAAACAAGCAATAGCAAAATAGAAAATAAAAATGAAAGAAACGAACTGCAGAATTGAAATGCTCTGGAAAAACAAGAACAGATGACACTAATCTCTGAAGCGCAGAGTGATAGTACTAAGTTCGAGCCCATTCTACTAGCTCGCGTCGTCACCTTTTATTTTCTCGTTTCCTCTATAGTATTAGTTAACAGCGCTAACTTGTCTGCAGTATCCAACTGGAGTTCGCAAACACTATAAGCTCCTCGGCTGTATGGTGTGTCGCTGGCTAGAGTGATTTGTCACTAAAAGGAGAGCAGGCCAGGAGACGATGGTTCTTTATAGGTATAAGAAGAACTGTGCGAATTCGGCACCGGATTGGTTGATGCCCCAGCTCCACAGCTTCCACAAACGCTGCACTCTTCTAGTGCGACAGAGACTTTAGCCCTGTCCGAGTCAGTATGCTCTGCACTCGAGGAACCCGGATGAGATCCGGAGTAAAGCATGCGGCACAGCTCTCCCCGCTCGATCCCCTACCGGCTTCGCTCGGATCGACATGCGCGTAACTCTTACTCCTGCGGATCCGACCGCGCAATAATTAGGTCCGCGCGACACGTCTTGGCACAAATTGATTCCAAGCAAGCGGCGGCGACGGTCGAGGATTTGGCTCAGGGTGTCCCGGGCTCTTTTCTTAGAGTGTCGCCGACAGATGACGGCGGCCGGTGCGAAACGGATTTCCTTGTCCCAGGAAAACGCGGTATATATATCGGTGGGGCTGCAGAATTAGAAGCCTTCCTCTCTCTCTCTCTTTCTCTCTCTGTCCCTCCACAATCAGCCCTATAATCACGTCTTTTACCACCAATCACTTCAGCAGTACGCTTGATCTTCTTATTTATTTAACGTGACAGCGTTAAGGGCCCAGTGTCGCAGAAAATCCGGCGTCGGCGTAAGCGCCGGCGTCATTGGCGGAAATAATCATGCCGAACCACATCATCCCGAACCACCCCCACTGGGCAGGCCCTTCGCGTGGCGCAAGGCGTTAGTGAACAAAAATTGAATTTCTCAAACTAAAATTCGTCATAAAAATCGTAAAGTACGACTGAACGACAACCTACAGACGTGATAGCGTCGGATTTTAATTGGAATATACGAGAAAAAAGCCTGAAAAGCAGCAGGGATCTTTGAATGCTATCGCGTTCCACTCTTAAAAGCGAAGCTTTCTTTCTTTCTTTTTTTTTTCACCGATTCTACATCTTCTTCAGCGTCTCTACGGCTTTTCGTCGGGGATTCGGCCTGGGAACAGTGAACGCTCGTCTACGAGTTTGTTGTCCTTTCGTCGCCCTGTATACGGGCCAGCTTTGAGCGTTTTCTTTTTATTGCGATAGCAATTATATGGACACTCAAAAGCAGATTTCTGCCGTCGGCGTCGCCGTCGCCGTCGCCGTCGCCGTGAGGTTCGTATGACGTCATTGGAGAAGAAATCGTCGCCGCGCGCCGAACGCTGTATGTGCGAGGTGAAAGTGGCTATTTATATCAGAGGCTCCAGCAACAGTCACCAACGCCGCACGCATTTTGAGCTAACGCGGGCAAAACGCCGATGGCGTCGACAACAGTTCTGCGTGTTGTTGCTACCAAAGCCGCTCACCTTACTTCGTATGACATTGCTCTGTTGCTATCGCATTCATTGCTTCGCCCTTAGGGCGAAACTGTGACATTTTTTTTGTTCCACGACGACGTCTACGCTTGGAGTCCCTTTGATTGCTGCCAGTTCCTTCCCGATGTCTCCTCGCTCGCATCGCCGTGGCCTTAAGGTGGTAAAACTGAGCAGTAGCTGTAGTGCCTTTGTGTAAAGCGGTGACAGGGATTTCGAGAGGAGAAATGTTGAGCTATAAATACGAAGAGCTTGCGAGTTCACAAAGGGCATTCGACGACGAATGCTGTTTTGTGCAGGATCAAGTAATGGCTGCTGAGAGCTGAGCTGTAATCGAAAAATGGTAAGTTGTGCATGTGGACGATGATGAGGATGATGATGCGTATAGGCCTGTCATAGCTTACGTTAGATCAGGCGGCAATGCCGCCTCTTACTTTTCCTTTATCTGATACGTTGCTAAATCACGGTCAGCCGATTGGTCGAATCGCGGATTGAGGATTGCAGTGGAGGAAGCCTGGATTAGGTAGATGTTTAGAGATGGGCGAGGGAATCTCGAGAATTTAAAAAAAGAAATCGACTTCCGAGCGATCCTCTATCACTTACCATAAAAAAATGACAGTTTTTTTTTTTTTTATGGCACTTTTCGACGGCACTTTGCCACATATCGCGAATCTATAATTGAGCATTTTAACACAGCATTACCATTCTGTCGATACAGTTGCCACTTCGTCCCGACTGCACACACGCGGCGAACTGCGCTCAAACGTAATCGGCGGCAGGCAGTATCGCTAACGGCTTAATGATAACATTACGTTTATTACGAAGTTTTAAATGGCTGTTCAAAGAGCATTCTACCTCAAGTATTATTACAAAGCGCTTATTCGTAGCTGAGATATATTAAAAGGAATGTTGTGATGCAGTAATGCATGCGAGGAGGCGCGCAAACTTTCCCAAGCGGAAATTCTCTCCAGTTGCCTCGGCCGGTGCCCGCAAACGACGCTCGTCTTCTGCCCTGTCTCATATATCATCATCATCGTCATCAGCCTATATGTATGTCGACTGCATTACGAAGGACGTCATATATATATATACATATATATATATATATATATATATATATATATATATATATATATATATATATATATATATATATATATATATATATATATATATATATGTAACACTGGATTGTTCATTCCTTCTCCGTCGTCGACGCGCCGCTTTCGTTGACAGGTTCGTCCGCTCGCATAACACATCGGACTCACCTACTAAATATTGTGCCATTAGTATACCCTATGTCGATTTTTAAGCGCTTTTCTTTATGATAGCGCTGAAGGGTGGAGCACTGTGGACGGTTAGCTTAGGTAAGGTAAAATAAATTCAGTGGCTGTACGTGCCAAAACTACGATATTATTATGGGGCACGCGGTTGTCGGAGACTCCGGAATAATTTCTGCCTCCTAAGGTTCTCCAACGTGCACCCAATGCACGGTACATGGGCATTCTTGCATTTCACCTCCATCGGTTCGCTTAGATATATGGATTCGATCCTGCTGAGCACGAGGTCGCGGGATCGAATCCCGGCAACGGCGGCCGCATTTCGATGGCGGCGAAATGCAAAAACACCCGTGTGCTGGCGTTGTAGTGTACGTTAAAGAACCCCAGGTGATCAAAATTAATCCGGAGCCCTTTACTAAGGCGTGCCTCATAATCAGAATCAAATAAATTATTATTATTATTATTATTATTATTATTATTATTATTATTATTATTATTATTATTATTATTATTATTATTATTATTATTATTATTATTATTATTATTATTATTCACAATTTTTATTTTTATTCATTTATTGTTTAATGATCTTTCCCTGAGTGTCTTTTTTTTTTTTGTAATGTATGCGTGCGCCAGCACTCAGACCTTAGGGTTGTTCCTGGGCACGTTAAATAAACATGATTGATTGATTGATTATTATTATTATTATTATTATTATTATTATTATTATTATTATTATTATTATTATTATTATTATTATTATTATTATTATTATTATTATTATTATTATTATTATTATTGCCCCTGCTGATATTTTTCACAACTCTCAGTCTTCGTTCTGCTCTGAGCTTTCCGTTGTTGTGTCTTAGTTGCACATATTGTTCACCTTCCCTTCTCCTCCTTTTTATTATGTATGCATTTCGCGCCTTCGGTTACATGTATGTACACTTTTCTTTTCAAGATTGTTATTTTTTATTCATTTTTTTTTACTGATACTCCCCTGCTGTATTTGTTTTTCTATGTATACGTGCGCCAGCACCTAGACCTCACGGTTGTTCCTGGGCACGATAAACAAATGATTGATTGATTGATTGATTGATTGATTGATTGATTGATTGATTGATTGATTGATTGATTGATTGATTAGCTTGAAATCAGCCTAGCGCGCTGTGAAAAATTTTTAATCGGAACTTTCTATGTACCACCAAATATTTCCCTTGTCGTGTTTCATGAGGTCATCTCTTCTATTGAAAATGTCTTATCCTGCCATAGCAAGCACAGAGTAATCCTGCTTGGGGATTTTAACACACCAGGAATTGATTGGAACACGATTACATATTCTCATTATAATGATTACATAGAGAACAAATGCAGCCTGTTGTTAGACTTTATGTCCTTCTTTCTCTTTGATTTGATCGCCAATTCCTGTGGCAACTTTTGAGACCTTTGCCTCTCGAATGCTCAAGTTATAGATGTCTCCCATTCTGACGTTACGCTTGTCCGTCCCGATAAGTTTCACCCCTCACTTAAGATAACTGCTACTGTGTCAGCCTCGAGGCAGAGCCCCTCCACTGGCGTTAATGAATTTTCTCGCTTTGCTTTCAAGCGGGGTGATTATGTTAGCTTGTATGATTTCTTGTCCACCAGAGATTGGTCCCTGGTCACAGATAAAACCAATGTTGATGACCAAATAGATCAGTTTGCGGAGCTTGTTTTGAGCGGTATGCGCAAATGCATTCCTCAGTACAGTCCTATAGGCGCTCTAAATATCCCCACTGGTTCTCATCTGAACTTATAACTGCCCTAAAGCATAAAGATCGCGCACACTGTAAATCCAGAAGTCCTGTGCCTAATGAGTGGAGAGAAGAGTTCCGCTTTTTTCGAACTCTCTGCAAACGCCTCTATAAGCGGGATCATGACTCATATTGCATTCTTGGAGAAGAGCGCCTACCACCGGCCGGCGGAATTTTGGAAGTATATCCGCAAGCGTACTAGCAACCACGGAAAGTGTTTTCGCCTGCTCGACTCTAGTGGAGTAGAAGGGCAGCAGTCGCGGATTGTTTTGCGACCTATTTCTCTTCCTTATATAAACCTTCACTGGTTGAACGCTGGTGCCAGTCAGCAGTACACAATGGCTCCTACATCTAATCCTGTGTTGTTTGGTGAAAAGCTGATCAGCGAATAACTTAAGCGCATGAAGTCTTCCCTATCCTGTGGCACTCATGGCATCCCCTCCGCAATTTTAAAAGCTTACGGCAGTATATTTGCCCCAGTATTGACATCTACATTTAATAACTCTTTGACTACTTCCACTTTCCCTCACATGTGGAAAACTGCTCGTGTTTTTCCTGTATTTAAGTCTGGCTGTAAAACCGATGTCTCAAATTATCACCCAATTTCTCTTCTCTGTGCCACATCTAAGATTTTTGAGCTTGCTCTTCACAACATATTATCTTTTATTGTGAAGAACGCATTGATCCCGCATCAGCATGGATTCCTCCCCGGCCGCTCCACTATCAGAAATCTCACAAGGTTCATGACACAGATCTCCTCGCCGGTACTCCAGAGGGGGCAAGTTGACACCATTTATTGTGCCTCATCAAAGCTTTTGATGTGGTCAGCCACTCACTGCTTCTGATCAAGCTTACATACTTTGGTGCTGAATCGTCAATTGTAAATCTCTTGCGGAGTCATTTTATTGATAGATTATGTTATGTTAACGTCAATGGCCAAACGTCTTCTTCTCACGTGGCAACTAGCGGCGTCCCGCAGGGTTCAGTATTGGGACCACTCATTTTTTTTTTAATTTTTAATAATGATGTTCTTTCCGCCATTCGGCATTCTTCATTCCTTCAATATGCCGACGACATAAAAATTTTTAAGGCAATTCACACTGTTGATGACTGTCGCTTCCTGCAGTCTGACCTGCTTTCTTTTTCTAAATGGTGCACAGATATGTAATAACCTAACCTTGAATGCTGTTAAGAACAAAGTCATGGCTTTCAACCGCAAAACAGCAAGCATTTTTTTTTTTTCGGTAGATTCTGTAACATTATGTAGGGTCCGTGAGATCAATGATCTCGGTGTACTTTTTGATACAACCTTACACTTCTCAGCTCACACTAAACGCGTTGCAATTTGGGGTATGCGCACCTTCGGCTCTGCTTTCAGACTGTCGAGAGAATTCAATTCTCCTACACCGTTCAGCAAGTGGAACAAAACAATCTGTCTTCCTCATCTCTAATACGCGTTGGTCATCTGGAACGGCATCTCTAGATCCAACAGTGACATAATACATCGGGTCCAGAAAACGTTTCTAAGCATATATCATCACCGCTTTGCTAACACGGACGCTGGACCTTGCTCTAGCACTGTCGGATTATTGTCATTGTCCTTACTTCGGTGCCGACGCAATCGTGCTGACCTTCAGTTTCTTTTCAAACTCCTTCACGGTACCCTCATGTGCCCTGAACTCCTCAGTTGTATCTTGTTTCGTATTCCGCGCAAGATCACCAGAGAACACAGACCTTTTCATGTTTTTGCCTGTCTCCACCAACATTCAACCGTCCACAGAATACAGAGCCTTTATAACGCCCACTTTCATGACCTCGATATTTTTCACAACTCGCTGTCATTATTCTGTTCTGAGCTTTGCGTTGTTGTCTCTTAGTTTCACATATTGTTCAATTTCCCGTCTCCTCCTTTTTCTTATGCATGCATTTTGCGCCTTGTTGCATATACACCTTTCTTTTCAAGATTGTTATTTTTTGTTCATTGTTCTTTTTTTTTTTACTGATATTCCACTGCTGCATATCTTTTTATATGTATACGTGCGCCATCACTCAGACCTTAGGGTTGTTCCTGGGCACGTTAAATAAACATGATTGATAAACATGATTGATTGATTATGAAGAAGAGGTCATGTCATTGGGGCACCAAATATAAGGCTATGTCCTAAATCCGAAAAGAAGAAAAGACACTCGGCTGCATCCTAGTTCGAAATTTAAAGCGCCAAAATGGGTCAATCTTCATTAACATTGTAACATACACTTTCCAAGCCTCTACCACTGAGCTAGGCGCACAGCGTGTTATGCTCGTGAAGACCGCGAGCGGCTCGGCGAGGCGGGCCGTGGCGCAGGAGACGAGCGCACGGCGTCAACAGCATCTCGTTATACTCGAACGCTGGCCCTTCCTTTGCCTTCTCGTAAAAGCCTTAGGCAAATCGTCTCTGAAGTACGAGCCTCTTGTTAGAGCGCGCCAAGTGCCAGCGCATAGTTGGCGACGCTATGCAGAACCTCACAGAGACAAAGACGCATAGAGACGCACAAGCCAGACAGTTCCATCTGCCTTGTACAGTTCTATCTGCGCCATTGCATTTAGAGTGCTTCAGGGTTCGTTATTCTAACGAGAATGCCGTTCGTTCTTCGCAGTAACTTACACATCTCTTTTGCTCGCCTTATATTTTCTACAAAACCCGGCAATTACGCATCGTGAACTGGAACGAAGGAGGAATTTGAAAAAAATAAATAAATAGGAATTCAAGAAGTAGTCCATTTCGCAACCTCTTGTCGTTAGGCGAAATGCGCGCCAAAAGTGTACACCCATCCTCTCTGGAAAGAGGTGTTAGATCTTGCGTAGTAAGCGAGCAAAGCGAGACGTAATTTGAACCGAGTGTTCGCTAACCATTTAAACCACGTGCTCAGTCTGTCCCGTAGGAATTGTTTCTTTTTTTCTACCGCCTTTCGTTCCGCTACGTACCCAGCTACATTTCTCAGAATCATTCGGCAGGCTCGCGAAATAAAAAAAAAATAAAAGATGGAGTGAATAGAAACGGCGCTCTGAAGGCGGCTACAACTGTGTAATAATGAAAGTTCTAGCAGACGACGCTGGCACACGTGGGAGCAGACGTATCGCCGCGTATCCTAGCCCTTGGGTAAGCACGCGCAGAGTCAGTTAGGTTGCACCATGAGTGACGAAATCGTCACTATACGAGAGAGCGGTCTTCGCAAGTATTTCATAACGTGTTCCATGATTCCGAATGTAAGTGAGCTGCCGATATTCTGTAATGAGCCCTCTTAATTAAACAAGCCACTTCACCCGTTTGTAATTACCACTGACGCGATTATTATCGCAAGGTTTCGGCGAGCTCGACGGCTGCTGTGCTTGGCGTAGACGAAGTGCCGTAAAAATCGCGCGCATAATAATCACGCCGGATCCAACGAACTTGTTGAAATCTACGTTAAGCGTAGCTTTATTGTACCGTTTCGATGACACGTCATGCAATTTGGGCACAAGAGATTATGGGGTTTTACGTGCCAAAACCACGATCTGATCATGATGCCCGCCGTAGTGGGGGACTCCGGAACAATTTTGACCTCCTGGGGTTCTTTAACGTGCACCTAAATCTAAGTACACGGGTGTTTTCGCCTTTCGTCGCCATCGAAATGCGGCCGCCGTGGCCGGGATTCGATCCCGCGACCTCATGCTCAGCAGCCCAACACCATAGCCACTAAGCAACCATGGCGGGTAATTTGGGCACAAGATGCGTGCGATTGGTTTCTGTTTGATATTCATGTATGATTACTTCTACCATCTGTTTAGACCTACTCTTTGGCCTTTTCAGCGAGATTTCCTTCGTCCTGCAAATGTTAGTGCTTCTCTGCAGCCGCGTGGAAGACCAACCGTCTATTATTACCCCGTGAGACACCCACGTCAAAGCCGCAGCAAGAGGCAAAAAAGAAAGGCCATTAGGTACACATGAGCGACTGTATAATGCGATAGCAATATAAGGAATCGTCGACTTCTGGATCGGCACACATTAAAAACCACATTAGAACCACTCGAAGGACACATATCGTGAACCATGGTGGCAGGGTCAGGTGACCAAGTCTCCACCGTTCGTTACACTATCTCCGGGATCGGCGACACTTTATTATTACGCTGTCCCTGGAATTGATCCAATTTGTTTGGAGAAATAGCAGCACCAACCAGCGCCAACCCGCGCCCACCCGATACAGCTCTTAAAAAAAGAAGAAGAAAAGAAGAAAGAAAAGGTTCACACTCTTTGCGGCTGACCTTTTCGCCGAACAATAACAGTGGCCGAAAGGATAACTTGTCGCCGGTGGGTACGAGAACCACTTCGTGCTTCCATTTCCCGTGATTTCAGTTGTGATTTCGCACGTGCGGGATCAGTGTACGCTGAAGATGAACTAATGGTCGCTCACGCATGTGATCATGAGCCACGCTTACACGAATGCGACAGTTGCGCAGTCGCATCGCATTTCTAGCGCGTCGCATTCGCATGTAAACAGTGGTGATGCGCTATAGGAAGGCGCATCGCATTAATGCGTCAGGCGAGGGTGTAGATTTACGGGCGCACGTCGACTCACGCATGTGGAGCTGTACGTTCTCGCGAGAGTTATATGATGCGATGCACGTGAACGGCGTCGCATCGGCTTTCGCAAATGCGCTTCGAAATGCGATGGGCTAGTGTCGCATCCACGTAACTGCGGCTATAGTAGAATTTTCGGAGAACGTTGTTCGGCGGTGCTGAACTCGTCGGCGGAATCGCTAGTGCGGTGTGAACGGGTAAGAGAAAACAACGCGACTCATCAGATACACGCCATAACCAGTATGCTTGTACTCTTTGATATAATAAATAGGTTCAAATACATGAAAAAAAAAATAAGCAGTGGAGATTTAGCGGTAAATGCCAGAGAAATGTGTAAGCATTTCGTCGCATCTCTCTGAGGTCCCGGATGCGTGATTTAAACCGCGTTCACCACATTGCAAGGTGTCGCTCAGGAGCTCAATCGACACACGTCCCTGTCTCTTCGAGGAGCGAAGCGCAACTGATGGTGGTCCGGCACTGGCAGAGCTATATATATATACCGGTTTACCCACGTAACTTGAGCCAAACGTTAAATATACTCGTATGTGACAGAACCAAGGTAACGTTGTTTGCCGTCGCTTGGAGATATTGAGATTACGTTTTTGCATTCCGCCTAATTACATAAGATCGCCGCGCAACTGCTGCCGCTTGAGGCACATTGTATGAATTCGCGGGCTTCTCGTATGCTTGTAAAAAACACATTTTATAAGTGCCATGTATTGAGCAATACAAATCTGGATCGGAAGTTTTTGATGTTGCTCTACAATTTTCTCATTGACACTTTTCATCTCGTTATAATATTTGACGAGTTGATTAATTAATTAAGACTAATTGTGTAATTAGGCGGAATGCGAAATCTTTCTGAGTATCTCCAAGCGATGGCCGAAAACATTACCTTGATTCTGTCCAGCTACGTGGCCTTTGCATATTTCTTACGTTTGGCTCAAGTTACGTGGGACAACCGGTATGTATAGTGAAGTGATTTTTTGATGGGCCAAACGTATTTACAAGTATAAGAAGCACAACTTCGTGACTGTTTTCGGCGTACTTGTCCAACAGTTTTGGTCGGTAGACCGATCTTCATCAATTTTACAAAAAAAATTGTTTGCATAGTAACTTAAACAATTTCTGTTTTCTTCCTTCATATATACAGGGCGTTTTTTTTTTAATTTAGACAATGCAGCTTTCTTTTATGAAAAGGCTATGGCCGTGCGAAATCTGCAGTCCACGCATACGAGCTGGACGGCGATGCGGAAGTACTTTGCCGCTGCTTAATTAGGTTCCTCTGAAAACTCTAATAAACGAAGCAATTAATTATTATGAAAGTTAATTAACTTGTCAACGCCCCGTTAATTTTCTTGTTATTGCTACCTTGAGGGCAATTTATATGAAAAGCTTGTAGGGCGTCACAGTTTATGACATACCCATTCTTTGAAATTCCAAAATTCACCACTCTTCCACTCCGTGAAGATGGTCGAACAGCGTATATACAACCAACGCTAACGCGAACTCCTCGCGCACCTACGCTGACCTGCTTTTTTTCCTACACCGCCATTGGTTGGCGCGCCTCACGCTCTCCCCCTCCAACGCGAGTATTGGACGGCGCGACTTACGTAAACACCTCTCCCCGTTCTCCTTTTCATCTGCACTCTCTCACAGCATTCTCACAGGGTTGAGCTCTTCTTTTTCTCTCCTCTCCCGCTAGGTCACGTGGTTTTTCGCGAACCGACAACGACGGCACAGTTGTTATTTTAAAAGATATGAAGGAATATTAAAAATAATTTTCTGTCAATTTTTACATTAACGTTGTTTATTATGCAAGTGACATATAAATGCGAAATTTGCAGAATAACCAGAGCAAGTTCGGGGGGCTTTTTCAGATTTGACATGTTAACGCTCTGCGTATACTCGGCTCCATAAGCAGCTGCAAGTGCTGATCACCCGCCATCCAATACCGATTTCAGTGTATGTAATTCTACCGCCTTGTAAAAAAAAAAAAAATCACCACCCTAGCGAAGCTAAAACGAGCGGCCTCGGTGTTTATCACAAGGGTTAATCCCGACGGTACGTTTAATTGTTTCTAAATTATTGGTGACGACTTTGCGTTTCTTAATGAGGTTACACACACGTTCAGCTGAGACGGAGAGAACGATGTCAATGACGGTGTGCCAGCAGTCCACCACTGTCGCATTGCCGCTTGCGATTCTTCAAAATTAAATTGCTTCAAAATTAAATCGTTCCGTCACGTAAGACAATGAATGGCTCATACCCCCTTAAGCAATGGCTCATACCCCCGTAAACTCGGCCTCCCCACTACGACGACAGAAGAGAAGTGAGATAGAGAGAGAGAATAACATGTTATTAAATGAAAAGGAGAGGGGTTTCGGGAGCGGGTGGGTGGGTCCCTATTCCGAGACTCCACTGGCCAGAGCTAACACCACACCTGTGACATCACGGAGGTGGCTCTTTCGCGAGTGCGCGAAGGAGATGTATACGTGTGGGAGAAAGAAGAGAGCCCGTCTGGGCTTGTCGCATGAGGACGCCGTGTGCGCGAGATAGACAGTTGTAAAGGCGGAAACGCGTGGCAGGCGAGTCGATAGCGCTGGAGAGAAATGGGAGGAGGTCGGGAATCATGTGAGCTTGCAAGCCCGGGGAACTCGGGAGCCTGGCGAAGAGTGTCACAGGCGAGCCGGTTAGCCCGTTCGTTCCCCGACAGCCCCGCGTGGCCAGGTACCCACGCGATTTCAACTTGTGTACTCAGACTACTTTGGAGAATGTGTGCCAGAGGGGTAGGAGGTTCCCCGCGTAATAAGGAGCGACAGGCGGCCATGGAGTCTGTGAAAATGATAGGAAGGTGCGGGGTGCTGGGGGAATACCGTCGTCTTCCCTAGAATACTGAACTGGGGAATCTGATGTCGGTAGCTCAGCCAGTCCCAATCGTTGAATCGGTCCCAACATCCCTGCCATGTTTTTGCGTGGCCACCTGGGAAACTGAGCTTAAAGCTGTTCCCACGATTTTGGGCGACGATGGCCCCTTTCATCAATGAGCGGGCTCTATACGTGACAACCCTCTTGTCAGGATCAGGATTAGGTAGAGATCTTCACTGTAATTACCGTATCCATGGATGGTGGCGATTGTTGTTGACTCGACGCGAGCTCCTGTGTTCACGCGTCACAGTCTATGACACGCCCGATTGCTGTCGCTGCGCGCGCTGACGAATGGACCCGCCTCGTGGGAAACGTCCAAGGTATGCACTTGTCCATGTTGAAACGTAACAGACTCCTCCGCCGCCAAGAGATTCGACCGGAGGGTGACCAGCTGTCAGGTTGCCCGAAGCGTCGAGGTTCCCCTCCGAGGTGAGGGCTGGGGACCCACTGCAGCGGGGGTCCCAGCACTCGCGTCATTGCGGCCGTCTTGTTAGGAAAACACATACACACACACACTCTGGTCGGCGTGCCCGAGCGGACACGCCTACCGGACGCAATGATCCCCGCATCGCTTTGCAAAGTTCTACACCTCTCTCCCCCTTTTTCGCAGTCAGCCCTCGGCAAGACAGAATTTAGTTGCCTATCTCAATTACTTCAATAGCGACATGTAAAACAAAACCCTGCATCGTTGTTTAAAATTCCCGGCTCAAACCGTCTCCCTTGTTATTCTGGCTTCGTTTCCTTTACTTGACCTCGAAGTTGTATTACCGAAAAATTAGATTCCATCTCAGCAGTCTCCAGCGTTGTTCCGAGATTTGCTTCAGCCAGGCAAGATGACAATGGTCGCTCTCGACCTTGAATTTAGTGTCTTGAATATAGCACCCTAGCTTTTGAATTCCCCATCTCACGGTGTCAGTTTTCGACTGAGGTACATCACGGGATGCTCTTCACCGCTTTCGTTAAGCTGGGCAAGGACGACACATAAACTACGGTTGCCGGTGTCACACGGGATAATGAATTCTCTGTAAAAGTCTGGCGGAGTTAAGCACAGGCCAAGAAGTCAAAGCTTCCTTCTCAAAACAATCCACATATTCCGAATTCGGCCTCTCAAATCTGCTACTTCTGTGCAATTTACGCACTAACATTTTCCTTCTCTGGTCCACAAAGAACTCGCACTAAAGAAATAACACTGGTCTTGTCTAGTATCCGTACTAATTATGGTAGGTCCACCTTGCTTTTTCTTCAGTAACATTTTGTAATACCTGCAGATATGAAATATGCTACTTGTTTGCCAATGTTTAGAAAAAACCTAAAAAAATTCTGTTTTTAAACTCTAATCCTATCTACCAGTGAATGTTATTCATACACTTATATATGTATTTTTCCTTTGTAATATTTATGCTCTCTCGTTTGCGGGCTTTTTTACGTTGTAGTTTTGCTTGTTATACTTGCCCAGGAGGTCCTGCCAACGGTGATTAAAACCTTGGGACCTCCTTCTGTATATGTATTACTATGCATCATTTTTAAAGTATGTAATAAACTTGAATTGAATTGAACATAAAAAGATCTTGCATAGATTACACGCTTGAAGCTACACGAAAATTTGAGTTTTTTAAAAAATACTTTCACGCACGCTGTAAGCGATACTCCAAACACTGGTGTCTTATTTTCAAAGAAAACCTCGCGAACACTTCCGAAAAGTGAACTAATCCTCAAGCGCACCACTACAGGCTTCTAACAAACAACCTAGTCTTGATGTTGCAAGCGTATACCTCACACAAAAGGCAAGGGTATCTGCTTAAAAAGAACTATCCATCAAGCAAACAAAGTTTAAAATTTTTATGCGCGCGCAAACATCTCTTCCTGAATATCGGTGAGCTTCTAACATAAACACGCTGAACAAACCTTATAACTTGCCTATCGCAACAATCTCTATATGTCTCAATACGTCTAACCGGACACTAAAAATAAAGAAACAAACTGTTTACACAAAACATGTTTACCGCTTTTTATTGTGAGTAGCCCACGGTGGTGTCATATCTTTAAGCCGTAAACGAGGTGGGCGCAGCCCGAAAGCTCGTCTACTCAACCAGGGAATACAAAGGACACTCGGGTCATTACCCTCGCTGCTGACCCCCGAAAATTTACGTACAGGCCACATGCCTTGTAGGCATCGCACTTCGAATTCCGTGTCCTGTGTGACGAATTCGCGTTGCCTTACTGCCTCATTCTTCATTGTCATGACTTGTACACCTCGACAACTCCATGAAGGGGATCATAAATTGCCCCCTTGCTTTTGACCACCTTCGCGCCGAACGGCCCTTTCTTTCCTTTCTTCTCCGGCGGCTCAGACGCGGTCTGACTGGGAACATCCCAAACGACAAACGCACCTTATACTAACTCTTTCAATGCGCTCTCCATAGGGTTTAGTGGCTTTCAAGTTATTCGGCCGCGCTGCCTTTTCTGTCGCATTCCTGAACTCTTTCTTGAGCTCAATTCTGAGTACCCTTTCGTTCTTTCCGTTGGCGGCTCCTGAGCCTGACCCCCTTCCTGAATTTCTTTCGGGGAAATCGGAAAGATTTCCTCTTCCGGCCTAATTAAGTCTCCGGAGCCAGCCGTTTCATCCTCTTTCTGTTCTCCTTGTTCAGTGGTAAGTGCAGAATCAACCGTGCCTTTTGAACTCTAAGTCGCTGGATTTCCCTTCGCATTTCTTCCATCTCAATTTCGTGCTCCTCAATTTTTCCCTTTCTTTTCTCTCGCGTTGTTTTCTCTCGCGGTCCTTCTCTTCCTTCTCACGACATATCTTTTCCCAGACGTCCGTGAGCTCATCCTCCTCGAAACCCACTTCGTCAATCGCAGTATGAATTTCTAGCTTCCTCAACTTATGGCTAATATACCGTACCGAGCTCTGCTGCAAACAGCAACAGCTCCTCTTTCTTTAACACTGTGATATCCATGCATTCTCGAGAGCTGACTACAATTTCCCCTGTATTGACCGCACACCCAGAGGCGATCAATCACAGCTAATTGCCCAACAGAACCGTGTCCTTATCGTCCGGCAAAACGTAGTCGCTCAAGCACCCACACAACCTCGAGCTGGCAAAGGCCGTGTCTCCCGGAACCACGTTCCCAGGTGCGCCGATCCCAGGCCGTGAGGACTGCCACCTTCTGCTGCTCTTCCTTCCAGTTTACTCGAGTCGTCAAAGACTCCACGGCGTTACTGCAACGGCTGTGCCTCCCTGAGCCACGAAGAGGAGCTCTTCTGATCCCGGGTCCACAGAAGTCGCTCTTCCGTCAGCAGTTTACCTCGAGCTTGCGAAGGTTCCAAGGTCCGCCGATCCCAGGTCGTGAGGAATGCCATCGGTCATACCATGCTGAATACGCCGGTTCTCGTCCGACTTCTTCATCTCACCGCTTCCAACCAATTTGTTGCGGCTCGAGGTGGCGTTTGGGCCAAGAATCCACCAAGCCTATTGATGAGTACGTCCAGTAGTAGGAAAAAGAAAAAATGGTTTAATTTACAATATGTTACACTGGCCCCTGTTACGGAAGCACACTCCATCAGGGACATATTAAACGTCTGAGTTCACATCAGGACACGTCAGATCCACCCTCACTGCACCACACGTCTCCGCTTTTACTACCGTCGTCTTCCCTAGGACGCTGGACTGGGGAATCTGATGTCGGTAGCTCGGCCAATCCCAGTCATTGAATCGGTATCAACATCCACCTCAAATAACCTCCGAATAAAGCATTTGTTTCGTGCTCAGCTTTGCTTCGTTGGCTTGATGAATTTGAATTTGATGAATTTGAATTTATTTTCATCAGTAGTACAAAAAATATAACATGTGAAGTATAATTGCGCAATCGTAAGTCCGGAAGTAAAAACTGTCGGGGGGAACTCCTAAACAGGAGAAAAATGGGGGTTAATACAATTGTGGCAACAGTAGCAGGCTACATCATACAAAAGTTGTGTTTGTCAGCGAAAAAAAAAACAAAACAAACAAAAAGAGAAAAAACAGGAAGAAAAGAAAACGAAAACAAATCTTTGAGTACAAAAATGTACTTGTAGTATGTAGTACATGCAACACAGAAAAGTCTTCATCGGGAAGAAAACAAAAAAAACAGCGTTTCAATACGAAACTAGGTGGTGGTAGCATGGGGAACAAGCAAAGCTGTAAAGTATTGAGAAAAAAACCAAAGCGCGCGAAACATCTGGACTGGACTGGACTGGACATACTTTATTTGGGTCCTGCAGGACACACTTAGGGCGTAGTGGGCGTCTCCCACGTAGGGACCGACAGGGAATACCTGGCGGCCGCTTCGTGGGCCTGCTGGACGGCCCATTGCTGATCGGCGAGAAGCGAGCAGCTTCGGGGTAACTTCTCCCACTTGTCCGAGGTAGAGTCGGGATGAGCGTTTCTACACTCCCAGAGCATGTGTGCGAGTGTCGCCGTGTATCCGCACGAGGGGCACGTGTCGCTGGGGTACGCGTCAGGATAGAGAACATGGAGTTTGGCGGGGTTTGGGTACGTGTCTGTTTGTAATAAGCGTAGGGTTAGCGCTTGCGGTCTGTTAAGTTTGGGGTGTGGGGGCGGAAAGATGCGGCGTCCAAGGTGTTTGGTGATTTCATTATACGTAATGGGTGCATCCCGGTTGGTCTCTATCTCGGCAAGGTGAGGTTGCCCTGGGACGGCGCGGTCAGTAAGCGCACGCGCTGCGTCGTGGGCGCTGCGTCGTCGTCGCGAAACATCTGAAATACGAAATAGATACGCGCTCGCGTGCAGCTACTCAAGCGCTCCCAAGCGAATAGGCACGGATACACGACTTTACAAGCGATGGCAGCTCGATACAGGGCTTCACGCTATGTGATGGTCGGGGCATCACGAGAACACGCCGCTGACGCATCATAAGCGTAGCGGAGCAGTAGGGAAAGAGGGAGCGGGGGTATTTCGAAGCCGGGAAGCCGTGACGGCGCACTTGGGACTGTAATTGTGCCCACTCATCTTGTTCTGTAGATAGGCGTCCCCGGAACGTATGTTCCCTTTGTTCCCTGTAGCAATAGAAACAAACTTTGCGCAGGCCATATTCATTTAATGCGTTTTAGCGGATATATACGGCCAGCATATGCTGTTGTCGATTACGTAAATCATTTTTGCTTGACGTGTCATTGAGTAGATACTAACGGGATATATAAACGGTACCACGCCAGTGACCTGCTCTTCAAGAAGACAGTCATGCCTTTCACGAATGATCCAAAGGCTAAAATGATCCTGGCTCTGGCGCCGACGCACAGCGACAAGAATAGGCAGCCAAGCTATTCCGGATGTGGCATTGTGGAGGACGCCCTAGTCCGTCAACAATACTTGGAACGTACGAAGTCCTTTGCGAGACGGCTTATTTCACAAGAAAGTGACACAGGACTGCGACAGTAGTTCAAGCAGCGGAAACGGATGTTTTGGCATTCGCTGCAGCTAACCCTCACGCTAGTGTGCGCAACGCCAGTGCCTACGCCGAAACCTCAAGGTCATCAGCGTGGAGGATTTCAAAAAAAATCACAGCATATCCACGAAGTGAATGATGATGAGTGGGCGAAGCACCGGGGGATCATTCGGGTAAACCACAGCTACGAACGAGAGATAAAGAGAGCGCGCGTCGGGAACGAGAGAGAAAATTACACCATCTTCCCGTAGGGGAACCCTGAGTAGTATGCGAAGCAGCCATGGGGTCGACTCAACTCAAGGTAGTTTTATCAGCTGTATAAACTTGGACATGCAGCAGCACCAGCAACGCGCAGAACTGTTGTCGACGCCGTCGGCGTTTTGCCCGCGTTCGCACCGAACGCGCGCAAAGTGGAACCGGAAGTGGAACCGGAAGTGGAAGCGGAACCGGAACGCCATCTAGTGAACACTTCATAAAACTACAGGTGGACACACAACGCCATCTATTGAGCAATTCATAAACTAGAGGTGGCTACATACTACTACTACAGAGGAGGGAACGACCCACACCCTACGGAGCTTCGCCCCTAAAAACTGTCAGCCCTTCCACTGGGGTGGAGATGGAAGACCAGCGAAGCTGTACTATGGTGGGAATTGTGTATTTCCAATTATGACTATTAAGATGTGATGGTATAATTGGTTATTTGAAGTATTAAAGAATGAGAAATATATATGATCCTGTGGTTTCCATTTATTTAGTGACCACAGGGACCATGGCCTTATTGTCGCTACGGTACACCGCCACAGGGTGTAGGGCAAAGGTTGGCCCGTTCTTCATAAACACGTCACCAACGCCGCGCGCGTTAGGTGCGAACGTGGGCAAAACGCCGCTGTGGTCTACAACAGTTGTGCGCGTTGTTTGTGTGACCGCACACAACCGCTGTCAAAACGCTGGCTACGGGTCGGAACGGCTAAACGCCGTTGTCGACAATGTTAGGGGAGAGGCGAGCGAGAGCCCAGAGAGAGTCGGCGACACAGGCGGCAGAGGCCAGCAGGGCTTCGCGCATACGACGCAGTGGGAAAACGGGCACGCATAGTCTAGGGTGCCTCGATGCCCTCCTCGCCCACCGCTCCCCTTTCACTGGGAAGTCGCGTTTGCTCTCCGCCGTGCGTTGACTAAAAACCAGTGAAGTCTATGAGGAGCAATAGACCAAAGGAAATAGACTCGCTAACGATATTTGCCTAATACGGCATATGCAGTCGAGTGCCTTTGCAACGAAAGCCACAACAACGAAAATACCTGTACAAAGAAGAATTCCCTGTGCCCAGGCGTAATTCGCATCTTTCACGTGTATTGCGAATGCCTCTATAGCGAAGGCCACCACAACAACTTTGCATGTACAACGAAGGAATTTAGGCGTCCCCGCAGGCTAATTTGTCTCGTTACAACAAATGCGCGTAGCGGTCCCAAAACTGCCCTCCGCAGTGGCCACTGAGCTGCGGTCAGCGTTAGCACTACCGACGCAGTCATCGATGCCGATTACGGTATTTTAGCCCGGCTGCACAGCTCAAGGAATCAATCAAATTAACTCGCACGCCGCTTGTTACAACACAGCAGCGAGTGTGACGGCTGACGAATACGTCAAAGTTGAAGGTGACGTGAGTTGCTAGGAACTGACGACTGACGACGTCATTGAAGCCAACAAGGACGTGAAAGAGGCGAAGGTCAACGACGGTAGCACTGATGAAGAATGTGAAAGAGCGAAAGCGTTTTAACTAAATGGTGGCAATTAATGCCGGCATTTGACGCTTTACAGCTGTACCTTGCAACGCTCCAGGGTTCCTCCACGGCACGAGCGAGAACCTCGATGCCATACGGTCGGCCTAGGGAGCCTACAGGCTGTTGCAAGTAGACTCTCTAGGTCGGCCGTACTCGCACATTCCGTTGGTGGAAGTGCGCTGAAGAAAATTAGCGGTTTATTTCGCTCAGTATCACCTCAATTCAAGTTAAATAAAGGCTTGATTTTGCTGGAGGGGATTAGCCTGCTCTATTCGGAACGGTACGATGCGTGAACATTACAACGAAGTGACCTGTATAATGAACGATTTTGGAGGTTCCGAGAGTTTCGTTACAAAGGTGTTTGACTGTAAAACTATACCTACTGAAAATGGCAAGTCTCTAAAAAGGTATACAGGCAAAGAGTAAATTAATTTAGTTATGTATACGTATCTTCCTTCCTGTTCCCTTTCTTCCTCTTTTCCCCCTTTTGTTCCTTTACTTGCCACGCCATTGTAGGACAGCAAACTAAACTCTCGCCTGGTTCACCTTCCTACTTTTTCTTTCGCTCTTATAAAGATAATAGACTGTTGAATATACGTTATAAAGGTGCAAGCCAACGCAACCATCCTCCAAGAGCAAATGGTAATATGTATGACAAAGCATACTGAGTGCCTTAAAAAATACGCCAAAATAAGGAACGACGACAAGCTGAAAAAAAAAGGTATGAAAGACTAATTAACGAACAGAGTTATGCTAGCTTGTATTGATGCAATTGCCGAGACCTAGTCACTAGCGCGAACGAGGCTAACCGCAGAAATGTGGGACAGGACAGAGCGCTATAGTGTCCTGCCCTGAAAGACGACAAGGTCAAAACTGACATTTTCGAAGTCGGCCATCACGTTCGTTTAATTGACGCAGCAGTGAAGGTACAAGCCGAACCGAATAACACAGAGACCACTAGATGAACTGGCAGGCATAACGCGGCTATAGGAGGCGTCTGACTACGATGAGCCGCTGAATAACTGAACACGCGGAGATCTTACCCAGTACAATGCGGCGTTCTCCGGGACGGCGTTGCCGTCACCTGCCGACTCCGGATGCTCGGAGAAGCATCTTTTCCTGCCTCAACAGGAAATAGAGGAGGACGAGGAAAAACATTTATTAAGAGAGAAAAAAAGTTGTCGCAGTTTCACCTGAAAGGCGAAGCATCAATTGCGATAGCAAACTTGTAGAGAGCTATACGGAGTAATGATATTAGCTTTATCAGCTGTATAAACTTGGACATGCAGCAGCACCGGCAACACGCAGAACTGTTGTCGACGCCATCGGCGTTTTGCCCGCGTTCGCTCAAAATGCGTGCGGCGTTGGTGACTGTTGCCGGAGCCTCTGATATAAATAGGATGATAAGTGGTTCTTGAGGGAAAGGGAAAGGTTGGCGCTATCTTCTGCAGCCCTTGAGGGAGCACGGCTCAGCGCCAAAAAATAGGCACAGCGTGCCGCAGCTAAACGTCGCCTCCCTTCCCTCCCCCTCCCCCACGGCCTCTCGCTCGTCGGAAGAAGGCGCGTTTGCTCAACATACATGGTGATTGTGAAGGAGAACAGAGACGCCTACTTCTGCAGCCCTTAAGCGAGCACGGCGCAGAACGCGCGTTTGTTCTCCGCCGTGCGTTCACTCCCCGTGAAAGACGCGCCCCTCGCGCCCTTTCACTCGCACATACAGCGTTCGGCGCGCGGTGACGATTTCTTCTCCAAATGACGTCATACGGAACCTCACGGCGACGGCGACGGCGACGGCAACGGCGACGGCGACGGCGACGCCGACGGCAGAAATCTGCTTTTGAGTGTCCATATAATTGCTATCGCAATAAAAAGTTGTCGCAGTTTCACCTGAAAGGCGAAGCATCAATTGCGATAGCAAATTTGAAGAGAGCTATACGGAGTCATGATAACAGCTTTATCAGCTGTATAAACTTGGACATGCAGCAGCACCGGCAACACGCAGAACTGTTGTCGACGCCGTCGGCGTTTTGCCCGCGTTCGCTCAAAATGCGTGCGGCGTTGGTGACTGTTGCCGGAGCCTCTGATATAAATAAGCACTGGGTGCCGCAGCTAAACGTCGCCTCCCTTCTCCCCCCCTCCCCCACGGCCTGTCGCGCGTCGGAAGAATGCACGTTTGCTCTACATATATGGTGATTGTAGAGGAGGAAAGAGACGCCTAGTTCTGCAGCCCTTAACGCGCAGAACAGCGCAGAACGCGCGTTTGTTCTCCGCCGTGCGTTCACTCCCCGTGAAAGCGCGCGTCCCTCGCGCCCTTTCACTCGCACATACAGCGTTCGGCCCGCGGCGACGATTTCATCTCCATTGACGTCATACGGAACCTCACGGCGACGGCGACGGCGACGGCTACGGCGACGGCGACGCCGACGGCAGAAATCTGCTTTTGAGTGTCCATATAATTGCTATCGCAATAAAACAAGCAGGCGTCTTCCTGCTTGTGTTTTGAGGTGCCCACAGTCCAGGGCTCCTGCGGCTCTTGCTGTCTCCCGGGCCCGCCGCACCAGTTGTTGCTGGTCACGAGGGTCCGAGCTAGTCAGCACGGCCTCCCACTGCTCGGGTGTGGGGAAGCGTTTTTTGGGGCATGCCCATGTGGTGTGAAATAGGGAAGCGTAGTCGTTACAAAGGGGGCATTTGTATGAGTGCAGTGCAGGGTGTATTGCGTGTAATCTGCTTAAATGGGGGTATGTGTTGGTTTGTAATTGTCGCCATGCTACTGCGTCTTCACGTGAGAGGGTCTTGCGCGGTGGTGGGTATTGTCGTCTGTTCAATCTGTGGTGTTGTAATATGGCGTTGTATTGTAAAGGTACAGGCTCCATAGATGCGGCCGTATCCCTCTCTTGTGGCGCCCGGGTGGCATGAGCTCGGGTACAGCGTGCGCACGCTGATTTCCACAGAAGGGCTCGTGCCCTGGAGTCCATACTATTTCAACGTCGGGTAATTGAGAGGCTTGTTTGAGGAGTCGGGTGGCGATGGAACATATTCTGCCTCTGGCATAGCTACGGCAAGCTGCTTGAGAGTCGGTAATAATTGTAACGTGTTCTTTGGTTTGACTAGAGGCGATGACTAAGGCGATGGCTGTCTCCTCCGCTTCGAGGGTGTTGGCAGTGCGGACCGTCATCGAGACCACCTCTTGAAGGTTATGGTCGACAACACTGACTGCCATGGCTGCTTTTCGGGGGTACTGCGCAGCCTCTGTGTATAGTATGTTGGGGAGGTTACCGTATCTTGTTTGAAGAGTCTTTGCGCGAGCTTTGCGACAACCGGCATGATGTTCCGGGTGCATGCCTCTGGGGATGGCGGCTACCTTGATATGCTCCCGGATGTTGGGGGCCAGATAGATTTATTTTTCGGCCTCGGCCCTGTGTTGGGTAGCCTAGGCGCGCTAGGAGCTTCTTGCCTGTTGGTGTGAGGGCTAGGCGTTCGTTTGCTTGTGAGGTGGGCGTCTAGGATTTCTCTTACTGTGTTATGGACTCCTAGGGCTTCGAGTTTGAGTGTGGCTGTTCCCGGTGGTAGGCCGAGCGCTTGCTTGTATGCTTTCCGCAGAAGTATGTCTATTTGATCTTTCTCCTTGGGAGTGAGGGGAAGGTACGGGGCAGCGTAGGCGATGCGGCTGATTATCAGGGCCTGGACGAGCTGGGTCACGTCGTCTTCTTTCAGGCCGTGTTGTTTGGTGGTGAGGCGGCTGACCATTCGCATCACTTGGAAAGTGGTCTTCTTGAGACGTTGGATGGTGTAGGCGCCTCCGCCATCCTGTTGTATGTGGAGGCCGAGGATGCGGACGCGATTTACTGTGGGTATTTCTTTGCCGTCGAGGGTGAGTGTAATGTAGGATATTTTATTGAGTTTTCTATGGGATTTCTGTCGAACGACTAATAGTTCCGACTTCTCGGGGGAGCATCGGAGACCGCTGCTTCTTGCATAATGCTGGACGACGTCAGTCGCTTGTTGGAGTGCGTCTTGTTTTTCTCCTTTAGAACCAGTGGTGATCCAGATAGTGATATCATCGGGTTATATTGCGTGCCTGATTCCTGGTATTGCATTGAGTTTATCAGGTAGCTTTATCATAGCAATGTTGAAAAGGGTGGGTGATAGAACGGCACCTTGTGGGGTTCCTTTGTTGCGAGTAGGTAACGTCGGGGTTCTGAGTGAGCCAATGCCTACTGTGGCCGTGCGGTTGGTTAGAAAGGCGCGTACGTAGTTGTAAGTATTACGACCACAGTTGGTAAGACTTAGGTTTGTAAGGATGGTATTGTGAGCCACATTGTCGAAAGCGCCTTTAAGGTCTAGTGCTAAGATCACTCCGGTGTTGTGTAGTTAAATGTGTTCAAGGACTTGTTCCTTCAGTTGAAGGAGAACGTCATGGCTAGAAAGGTGGGGCCGGAATCCGAACATCGTTTCGAGCAGCAAGTCACTGGATTCTAGGTAAGGTTGAAGTCGTTTCAGAATGACGTGCTCGAGAAGCTTACCTAGGCATGAAGTCAGTGATATTGGTCTAAGATTTTCTAAGCTGGAGGGTTTGCCTGGCTTTGGAATGAGGATGATGTCCGCGTGCTTCCAATCCGCTGGTAGCGTACCTGCCTCCCAATGATGATTAAATAGGTCAGTAAGAGATTGAATGGTGCCGTCATCCAGATTGCGCAGGAGCTTGTTATTTATTTTGTCCTTGCCTGGGGTGGTGTTTCGTGTGAGTGAATGGATTGCTTGTTGCACCTGAGAGATGGTGATCGGCTTGTCCAGGTCGTGGTTGTCGCCTCCGCTGTACGTGGGAGGTTGTCCCTGTGTGGGTTTGAAATCTCCTATGAAAAATTCCGACACAACCCATCTCACGATTAATGTCGACGTTAATGTGATTAACATTGAAGCAATGTATAACGACACACCGTATTACCACCGCAAAGACGCGTCATTTCTGAGGCGTGCATGCAGCCGGGCCCCTCTCACGCGTTTCCCTCTGTACACGATGTGCCATATAGCGCCGCCGCCGCAAAGTCCGGGTGTCGCGCATTTATGAATATATATTCAGACACGTTTGTCTGAATATATATATATATATATATATATATATATATATGGCACCGGAGCCCCGGTTGGCGTCAAAAAGGTTCTTTGAAGAGCGGCCCATATGCCGTGTGCATACCCAGTTGCCCAAGTTGGCCCGACGGTTGGTTTCGAACCGGGTTCTCTCAACATGGCAGCCTGGTGTTTTAACCGTTAGATTATGGACTACCCATTGGCTCAAGTTGGTGGGGAAAACGGTTAGAGACCCAGACCGATAGAAATATACGCAGCAATACGGTTCCCTAAATGTTCGTGAAGTTCCCAAAGAATGGTAATCGCATTAAAAAGCGTCATGAGGGTAGAACGTGGAGAGAGTACGGTGGAGACGGGACGAGGGCGGGGCAATCAGCGTGGCCTGTCACACGAATTGCCCTGGGAGCCGAACCCTTGCGCTCCTATCGTTCGAGTGGCTATTAACTGCGCCGTCGTTACCTGTTGGAACCGCGCTTGTTCGTGCGTCTAGGGCTGTCAATGAAATGAGGGGGCGGACATTGGCATTGACCCGTTATCTCTGCCCTGCTCTCCGTCCCTATCTGTTAACCTCTTTCTTCATTTCCGCTCTCTGTCTAACTCTTTATTCCTCTTCGCCTCTTTCTCTCTCTCTCCTTCTATGTTGCTCGTTCACAGCTCTTCTGATTTTAGCGCATTCGCTAAAGGCCTGCTAGCAGTCTGCTCTACCCCGATTCTCCTCTCCTCGGTTGCCCTCCCTCAACCATTTCCGTCGTTCGACTTCGCAGCCTCTAAGGCCGCCGTTCCGGGAAGTTCTCTTACTACTCGCATCTGGGTGTCGTGAGGCAGAGCCATCTCTCCACTCGTCCAACTGTAATCGCGACGACCGGAACCGACCGGCCTGGCACGTTATCTTATCGCGTTCGGACGCTGGGGCTCCGAAGTTTCCGGGTTGGAAGGCAGTTCGAAGTGGCGGTTCCGAGCGTCTTAAGGAGTTTGTCGTGGCGTGACACGTTGCTAGTCGAGATCGATGCGAGAATGGCGTGGCAGGACGTATCGACGCCCTAATGTCGCGCGTGTGTGTGTGTGTGTGTGTGTGTGTGTGTGTGTGTGTGTGTGTGTGTGTGTGTGTGTGTGTGTGTGTGTGTGTGCGTGCGTGCGTGCGTGCGTGCGTGCGTGCGTGCGTGCGTGCGTGCGTGCGTGCGTGCGTGCGTGCGCGCGCGCGCGTATGTGTTTTGGTGACCCGACGATAGTGCGCCGTTCGCGTCTTGACCGTTACTGACTTCACAGCCGAGCTGTAATCACGATAAATGCGTCTACAGCAGGCCTTCTTTTGTCTGGTCTCTCGCTTCTCTTCTCTTATCATTTATTGTGTTTTTGCAACGCACCGACTGCAACGGAAATGAAACGAATAAAGGGATGACGCTGGAGCTTACTTTTTTTTTCCCTTGTTTTGGGAACCAATGCAGGCGGCCGCCAAATCGACATTCTGGATGAGTGTTCTTGGCACGCGCCGCAGTGGTTGGAGTTTACCGAAACAAACGAGCGCCACTATTGGACTCTGTTGCACAAACTTAGTCCAAGATCGCGACACAAAAAAAAGTGAGGGGGGGGGGGGCGGGTGCGTTAAAAGAGAGGCAAATATGTTGGCCTTCTGTATAACGAAGCCGCCTCAGCAGATACATCAAGTACGACGGTCTAGCTGTACTCAGATCAGATACGTTTATCCCGATTCATTGGCCCCAAATGGAGATAAATAGAGGTAGGGGCGGCAAATGAAAGGTAAGGGGATCAACCGGACGAGCGTCAGGTTTACTATACACCATGCCGGGGGAACGGCTTAAGCGGAGTGAAAGAAGAGAGTGAGAGAGGGGCAGGAAAGGAAGCGATAGCAATACGCGGTTGTGTCGTGGGTCTGTCGTTCCCTTACGAAAACAGAAACAACGTTGCATATCCTGACCGCTTTGGATCCATCAGGCGCTCATAAATACCCACGAAAAAGAAAGGTCACCCATGGGGCTACAGAAAGCAGCACTGGTAGCTTTAAAGATGTTTTAAAAGTACAAAGCCTTTCGGCCCGAGCCCTCTATTACAGTTCTTTGAATATTACAGGCCCTATAGCATATGTTGTGAACGTTTTAATTTGTTATATACGGCTCTGTAGTTATGTGTTCTGTTATGTAGCCATGTGTAGCTAAGTCAGCCGTCTCGTTCGCAAAACAAACAACCTCTGCGTGTATCCGCAGACTCTTGTGTAATTTCACTTACATAATTACGGAACTGCATGTGTGTGTGTGTCTAGGTGTGTGACTCTCAAAATCCTACATACGAGTGTTTTCATGTGGGCTCCATATTTAATTATCTTCTGTGCTTTCATTCCTGTACTCGTGTTCGGAACTTCGCAAGCGTTCGTGCTATTCGACTGTCTTCCGTGTTTTTCAAAGCTTTTAGCTTGTGTTCGCCCTGCGACGAGCAGTAGCCACCGCCATTTAGACCTCTCCTTTCAATCTACATCAATAAAAAGAAAAGGCTACTCATGATGCAGAGTTAGGAGCAGGGAGTGGATATTGGATGAGAAAAGTCGCGGTAACTCTCACTCATAATTGTGGATAACGAAAGGAAGGGGACGCACCAGCATGGCTAATTACGGTGACGGCGAGATTTTTTCTTTTTCTTTTTCTTTTCTTTTTCAGTTAGCAAAGCTTACTTGGCCTTCCGATGCTGTGTATAAGCGCAATTCGTTACAAGTCTCTTTTAGTGCACTGTATCCCTTAAACTTGCGAGCGAGTATTTTCCAGGAAAAATGCAGATATTAGCCAGGAAATAGGTGTATAAGACCATAACTGCACATGTCGCCTAAATAAATCTAGATATTCCACCAGAAAACGTTTTTTTAGACAAGATGTATCCAAATCTGAATACTGCGTCAAAGAGATGACCCTGCCTAATTTTTGCAACTTATGTTTTGCATCTTTTTGTATCCTCTCCAAAAAAAAAAAAAAAGAAGCAAGTCGAAGTTGGTTTCATCAGCTCGCAGTTCGGTTACCGCTGGCTCTCCCATTATAATCATCGTCATCATCATCAGTATATATTTATGTCCACTGCAGGACGAAGGCCTCTCCCTGCGATCTCCAATTACCCCCATCTTGCGCTAGCTGATTCCAACTTGCGCCTGCAAATTTCCTAACTTCATCACACCACCCAGTTTTCTGCCGTCCTCGACTGCGCTTCCTTTCTCTCGGTATCCATTCTGTAACTGTAATGGTCCACCGGTTCTCCATCCTACGCATTACATGGCCTGCCCAGCTCGATTTCTCCCTCTTAATGCCAACTAGAATATCGGCTATCCCTGTTAGTTCTCTGATCCACACCACTCTCTTCCTGTCTCTTAACGTTAGGCCTAACATTTTTCGTTCCATCACTCTTTGTGCGGTCCTTAACTTGTTTTCCAGCTTCTTTGATAACCTCCAAGTTCCTGCCCCATGTGTTAGCACCGGTAGAATGCAATGATTGTACACTTTTCTTTTCAACGACAGTGGTAAGATCCCAGTCAGAATTTGGCAATGCCTGCCGTATGCACTCCAATCCAATTTTATTCTTCTGTAAATTTCTTTCTCATGATCAGGGTCCCCTGTGAGTAATTGACCTAGATAAACATGCTCCTTTACAGACTCTAGAGGCTGACTGGCGATCCTGAATTCTTGTTCCCTTGCCAGGCTATTTAATGCATGCTCCCATTATACTTTCTCTCAACTTGCGATTCGAGCGTACTGCACAGTGAGACTGCACAGAGCTTTCCGGAATGTGCCGATAGTTTAAAGACCGGTTCGACTAGTCCTCTAATGAAAACAATTTTTGTGCTCGGCGCCTCCTCATTCACACTAAACGATGGCGCGAATCGAGCCTGAGCGTGGTAAGGAAAGAAAGTTGAGGGATGTGTGACAGATCTCCGGACCAGCCCTTACAAATAATTTTCAGAAAACTGATTAGGAGAGCTACAGAAACTTTGGTGGACCTTTCCTTGAGATACAAATATAAATTCATTTCCAAAATCGCGTTCTGCAAAGTATCTCCTCTATTCAACTGAAAACCCGGAAAGACGTGCAAGTTGAGGGATGAGTTACAGAATTCCGGCTTAATCTCGCTGACAGTCACTCAACAGCTCATTATGAACGCACCAATACTTCTGTTGCGTTCCTAGTGACTTTTTCTTGTATTCAGTAGAGTTTCTGCTGAAATAGAATTTAATATCTGCAAGTTGTGCAACATGTGCGACCTGAGATGTGTAACAAATTTCACGCCCAGCTCTTAACAGCAGGCACTAAAAACGTCATTAGGATCGTAGCTGAACATTTGTCGTGTTTCTATTGACTTCTTGATGTGTTCAGTAAACATTCTGTTAAGATGCAATTGCATATCCTAGATAAATTTTTTAAGGCAATAACCGATACCATATTGCTGCTGTCACCATCTTCAGCCCCTCATGAGCGAGCTTCTTTGCGCAGTCGCCAATAAGAAGCCGCTTTGATCTGTGAGAACTCCGCAAAATAGAGAGCATGGCATTGTTGAAGGAAAAGGCTAAGTACAATATCGCCCTTCTCTTAAGGTGAACAACTCATCGGTGTTCAGTTCAATATGACTCTAACATTCTTTAAATTTGCTTAATTGAAAGGTTTCAGGCTTTCGCGCACAACCTAAGCTGTGTTATTAACGCTTCAATAACAATATTGTGGTTACAGTTTCGATGGACGACCCCAGAACTGCCTACCGAAACGCGCTCAGTAAGAAATGCAATAGTTCCTCGTCTGTTTCTCACACAGTTCTTGGGAAAATCGTACCGTAAGAAGAACACAGGGTGGGATCTTCGCATATTCTCGTATCAGGATGGCACGGAAAATAAATAAAAGAAGAAACACATGTAATTATTGGACGGCACCGGAAGCGTTTTATTTGTACAATATAGGGTCAACTCCTCACATTCGTCGTCGTTCGTATATGGACGGGAAAGAAAGGGAGAGAGAGAGAGAAAAGTAAATAAACTATATAGTGAGTGCAACAAAAGGCCGAGAGAGGAAAGTAGGCTCATCTGCATAGTATTACCGAGCTCTAGCCGGCCGTACGCCCGCCTCGAGGGCGCCTGTTGCTGGCACTTTGGGCTTGAAGCTGGCAGCCGCTGCGTTGGAAAAGCCTCCTTCTTTGCCACGAAGCCGTTCTCAAACCCCCTCTGGGAATCGCCACTAAGAGCGGCGGCCAACCCTCTAGGCGCCCAGCTGCTGCTAATATTCCAGCAGGGTCGGGTCTCGATGCCGCGACAGCCGCGAGAATCGGCGAGAATTGGTGCCGAAGCCCCTTTAGCTCGCGTTTGCTTTCGACTCCGTCGACCGAATCGCACACGTAAAGTGAGTGTAGAGCAGCAGAAGGAGACGCATAAGGCAGAGCAGAAGGAGACACAGAAGACGCAGCAGTAAGAGAGAGAGAAAACAAAGAAAGGCAGGAGTTTAACTAGAAGGCCATCCGGTTGACTACCCTGCTCGGGACATAGGTAATTAGGAATTGGAAGAAAGAAGGGAAGGTGTTCTTGGGGATGGCAAAGTGTATAGGCAAATGTAATGCTTTTTTTAAACGGTCGGGTTAATGTACTTGAGATCGGTTTTCTTTTTGGAGGGTAGAGGGTACCCCTGGAACGCCGTCTACATTGTAGTCAGTGTCCCCCTTTATCAGTAAAGTGAGCAATCAGTCAGCTATGCGTGCAAGAATCTAATCCAGCCATACGAGTTGAAGGATGCATGTCAACCGTACTCCGGCGGCGGCTGTGTATGGTGCGGCCGCGTGGGCCCTATCTTGAAAGCGATCTATGATGGGGACAGAGTTCGCCGAGTGCTGATAGCTTCGTGTGCGCTGTGTTCTCGCCGCTTAGCTCGGGTGGAAGCGAGAGGCAGCACTAATGTCAATTCGCTCGCTGCTGCGAGCCCTATCTTGAAATCGATTGTCTTACGTGAAGGACGGACGGGTTTCCTTGTTGGGTAGGCATAAAAATGCTTACGCATTTGAATATGTTAACCAATGTCCACACAGTTGAACGCCGGGGCTCACGAGGTTAAAACGAGCTTAGAAACAAATTTAAACTATAAAATGTGCGGTCTCTCTGCGTAACACAAAAGGAATATCATTGCAGATATCATATTGACAAACTGAAAAACCACATTTTTATTTTATTTTATCTAGGGAAATCTAGCGAAATTTTGTATCCCAGTTAGGGGAAAACTGCCTTCGGAGGTTGGCAGCTAGCACTGGCCGCTATGGATCGATCTGGTCGGTCATTATTATGATCGGTCTGACTATCATCAGACCAAACATTTTTGAAATACCGACCTCACAATCCATCGCAGCAGAGGGTGACGAAGGCACTGCTACAGTTTTTAAGGACAACAGACCCGTACAAGCGGCTGTAGCCTGAATTGTACGGTGTTCGTTGAGCTGCGCGTGATCCTGTGCTGTGATAGTGACCGGCTGTGATAGTGTGTCTGTGCTCACTTTCTCTAGCTGTGCTTTCTCGTCTTTCTACCTCCTCTTCTCTCGTTCCCCAGTGTAGGATAGTAAGCCGTATTTTCCTTTCTAGTTAACTTTCCTGCGTTTCCCCTTTCTCATTCCTTCCTTTCTCTTAATCCAATGCACATCACCAGCTATGTGACTTTACTTCGGTGTCACGGCGCTGCACTGCACACACTGCAGCGTGCACACATGCAGTGTTCACTCTCTCCCTCTTTCCTTTCACCCTTTCCCTTACTCCCGTGCTAGGGTAGAAAAGCCGGACGCTAGTCTGGTTGACCTCCCTGCCTTTCCTCTCCTTTCTATTTCTCTCTCTCTCTCGCTCTGTCTTTCATCTCCCTTTGTTGAAAGCGCCAAGATGGCGAAATTCGACACGGCAAAATCTCGCATGGTCAAAACACGCCTTCTTTTTTCTGGCATAGCAAGATAATAGGACATGCGTTCGCAAAACTGTCTATATGAAGTGGCTGCCAGAAGGGAAGCAGAAGTGTGCCGTAGGGGCTGAGGGCAAGGCATTGTAGCAAGGGCGCAACTATGAAATACGAAAGATGGGGAAAAAATCTTGCCAGAACGAGGAAGTGAACATTGAATTGAGCGGGTATATTCTTGAGGACCGTCGTATCAAAGGTGCACTGAGAGGTCCACCCTTGCAGTCATCTCTAAAAAAAAAAGAATCTGAAAATCCAGGAGACAAAGAAAGAAACGGCATAGGAGTGGAGTCGAAGAAATATTCAAGGCACGTAAGAGTGAATGAATGAAGAAGCAAACGTGAAAATAAATTGACGGAGACAAAGAGGAAGTAAGAGAAAGCTGAGAAACAAATAAAACGAGAAGCTAAAGCAGAATAAAAATATAGTGTGGCAAACAACTCATTCCCACTGTATCAAGCTCCACGTCTTCGTCTCACGCTGATTTATGGCATTTCGAGGGTGAATTCATTTTCTCCCTGTCTCCCTGTCCCAGTTCTAATTTCCATCGTGGTCGTAATGCAACCGCCCGACTTCGCACTTACCAATTAAGTTGTACGAAGTTAAACGTACGCTCAATTGTTTTGTTTTCTTGTGCGTTCACGTAATACACTTCATTTAATGTCGCCACCATTCAAGGCTTTTAACTTTAAGACAAACAACGGGCAGCTTTGATCGCTTCGAAAGCTACAGCGTAATTTGTAGCGCTATAAGAAGACTTGTGGAATTTAAAAGAAAACTTGAAACGTTTACAACTTCAAACAGAAATTTAAACAGTCAGCTCGAACGCTATCCGATGGGCCACTCGTGACGGACAGAACGACGAGAAGGCCAACACATGTTGGTCAAAGGAAAGCTAGGGGACGCACGAGGAAATCCAGAGGTGTTGCCGGGGAGGCGGCACCCTTTAATTAACGCGCGACTCTGTTCGTTAAACTCGAGGCTTCAAAGGGACGCGCACTAGACCGGAAACAGGGCCTCTTTATTCTCGTCCAAAGCTGCGAGAGAGAAGATATAGGCATGCATGAGAAGCACTGTGCTTCCTGACAAGTACACTCTTGCTGCGTACACGCGTGTGTGTTCGTTAGCGCCGCAACGCGTGCGCTCTTGTGTGCATATGCGCATGCGTACATGTAAATGCGCGCGAAACAAGTGCGCTTGTGAATGCCTGAACATACGCGGGCGTGTTTTCCTTGACTGCTTGTTTATGTGTGCACTAACGAGCAGGGAAAACGAATAAAATTGCGAACAAAATAAATCCGGTAACGGAATAAACATTCAGGGAGATAAAGAGGCAAGGAAACAAGATCGAAATCAAAGAAAGAAAAAAGTAAGAAAGAAAGATAAGAAAATAGACAGGAAGAATAAAGTAAGAAGGAAGAAAGGAAAGAATAAAGAGAGAAAGAAAGAATAAAGAAAGAAATAAAGAAGGATAGATAGATAGATAGATAGATAGATAGATAGATAGATAGATAGATAGATAGATAGATAGATAGATAGATAGATAGATAGATAGATAGATAGATAGATAGATAGATAGATAGATAGATAGATAGATAGATAGATAGATAGATAGATAGATAGATAGATAGATAGATAGATAGATAGATAGATTTTCATAGAATTACAAATTGGGTTTCGTACGCCGCTACGGAAGACATATGACCGCACCACTATCGGCTCTTATCGCCATCTTTTCGCTGTTCGTCGGTGTGCCAATGAGAGCACCCCCGATCTCTGTTCGTTGAGTCTCGATGTGGTCTCGATCGAATTTAAAAGTCCAGCCGCTGCAGCTGACGGCGCCAGTTTAGCGTGAATCAGAAGTCCGGTCACGTGTTAGCGGGGTGCTCCGGTCTGACCGCCGAGGGAGACACGACATGGCAAGCTTTGTTAACAGATTGCCCAGCGCTAGCGCGCGTTGCTGGCCCAGAATAAAGAAAAGCCCAGGTGAGTTTAAGTGCTGCGAATGTGCGGTGTCGTTGAGCTTCTCCTCGGCCATGCTAAGTCACTCGCACTCGCTATTACGAAAGGTAGGCATAGGGCTGGAGCGAAGTTGAACACAGAGATAACGAGAGCGCTTTGGGGAAGAAAAAAGTGTGATCGACAATGAAGTACGATTAAAATGATATCACCATATTCAAGAACGTTATCGAGATAAAATTACGCTTTATTCGGCTCGTGAAAACACTTTGAGCACGACTTCATTTGCACTGCTTGTCACTGAAATAATTGTACAATCGTTGCTTCATCAAGAGAGCAGAGTTAAGTTTCTGCAAGGTTTCTGCATGCACGGTGCAGAGTTAGGTTTTTGCAGGGCTTGTAGAAAATAGCGCCTCTTCCTCTCCACAATCAACCTCTCTCTCTCTCTCTCTCTCTCTCTCTCTCTCTCTCTCTCTCTCGCGCGCGCGCGCTTTTTGCTGATTGTCGCACTTCCGGTGACGGTCTCGCGCGCGAGCTGTTGCGTTCGTCTCGCTTCGCGTAGCGGACGATTTTGCGTGCTCTGCACGAGAACACTTGATTAGCGTTATAAGTCGATTGCGGCGCTGGAACACGGTAGAAAATTGCATAGTTTCGTTCTTTGCGCGCGCGATTGCACGACGTGGGAACAAGCAGACGAAACGGAAGTACATCTCTCTTGCTACGGTACGCAGTGAAACAAAAACGCGCAGACATTCGGTTTTTATGTTTCAATATTTCTCGAAAGTTTCATTCGTCGATTTAAGCAACAGATAAAACAAATAACTGATGTCGCCTTGAATAATTCTCGAATTCACGTGTCACTATGAGCGACTTCACAGCACTGCCATGTACGTAGGCGCACTTGCGCAATAGACGTCGACTCTCCGGCTGGAGCGCGGAGCCTGCGAGGAGAAGGGCCCAAACGGCGTTACGTTTGAAATTTAAGCTCTTTCCGCAACGCGTAGGGATGTAATACTTGGCAGACACGATCGTTAGCACGCATTGGACGCACTGCGCTTGTCAGCTCAAAATGGCCAGATCTGGTGACGGGCCCTTTAATGAAAGGCAGTGAACGCAAGGTGGATGGCAATATTGTTTGGAGAGAAGAAAAGCCTCAAAGGGCTCAAATTTGTCTGAAAGCGTACGTACTACGGACAAATAGAGTATACTGACAACACGTAATTCGTGCAAGAGTAACTGCTCGTACCGCGTTTTGACTCCTCTTCAAGAGTAGTCGTGCTCCACGACGAAGGGCGTGCACGATTACTTGGGCCAACAAAGTGAACAACGTACCACTTACACTGAAATTAGCCTACGTAATAGTTCGAAAGCAGGTTCAGTCAGTTGAGCTTTGCGTATAGTTTTTGCAATGGGCATGCGGAAAACGTGGCAGGAAGGCAGGAGAGAAAGGAGGGGTTTGTGTCTCTATAGGGGGATGGCACGGTCAGTCTAGGTGGTTTGAATTACTGTATATGGCTCCAGAATATACAGTAACCCTAGAGTTATTTTTGTTTTACCAAAAACAAAAACAGGCTCGTGTAGACGAGTGTAGTGCCGGGCAGAGGTTATGACGTCGTGTGCTGCACTTGGTTCGCTGGGCTGTAGCCAATCAGAGCAGACTGCGCGTCTTCTTCAGCATCAGCAGTCGAAAAGCGCCCGACTCCACACTTCGTCCGACTTCGCACTTACCAGCTGTGTTACGTATATGCCTTTGCCTAAAACTAAACGCCAATGTACGAGTTTCCTTTCATCAACAAATTTAGACAAACTGCAGCGAAATACATCGCGAATGCGCGGTGCACGAAGACAACCTGTCAATGGGTATAAAACAGGCGCGGAGTCTGACAGACCCGCATCATCCGTGAGTAAGATATCTTTATATTCTTGGAAGATTAGCTCACATTTCTCTGTGACACATGGCTCACGTCAGTACTTCGTTACCGTCCTTGCAGCGAATATTCGCTATCGTCGCTGTATCAGCGCCGACAGTCGCAGACAAAATGGCGCCACACGTTTGCAACGCCATCCTGCTTGTTTGTCGTCTGCTGCCTACACTCAACGAAACCGCGGTGTAGAAAGTGTAGTTTTCATGCTACACTACAGCCATAAAAAATGGCTTCGTGTAGGTGGGCGAAGCTACACTTTTCTACACCAAGTAAAAAAAATTGTGACTTCCTACACTAGCTACACTCGTGCAGCTAGTGTAGGTAAAAAAACAGCCCTCCTAAGCTGGTTGGTTGAAACGTGCAGCGGGTGCTGGTGAATAGTTTTAAGCGGGGCATCTCCGATTTAGGGGAAACGGTGACAGTCGGCAATGAACATAGCAAGACTGGTAAAGCGCAAGTAAAACACGGACAGCGGAAAGAATGGGGTTGACCAACACCAGTGCACATCGAGGCAATGGTGTTCGTAAATTATCTAGAAGTCGAACGTCTTCTGACGCATGCGCTGTGGCTAGGAATGGGGAATGCGTATATACGGGTTTTCTTGCGTAATAAATTTAGTTGGAAGTAGCTCTCTGTATGCCCTCCTTCTTTTCGCTGCGCGTGTTTTAATTGGGCTTTGCCCGTCTTAAAATGTCACCCGTACCAACGAGCTCGGATGCAAACCCTAGCCGTGAATCGGCTCGTGTGTGCGAGAGCTCCAAGTTAAGAAGCGCGGCTGAAGAAGCGAAGCAAGACCTTTACTGTATGACTGCCTGGCGCTGCCTGTTCGACGAGTAACGAACATTTATAAGGTAGCTAAACTCCACAATCGAAATATATTCCGTTAGAAAAGCTAGTAACGCAAACGACCCGCTGGTGCCCACGATGATCATGATGACCATGATAAAGAAGATATAAAGATCGTGTGTGGTGATGGTGCTGATAATGATGTTAGGAATCGTAAATCTGCAAGAAAACTAAACTATAGAAATTCGCTACTTGCAATAAAGGGTTGCGGCTTATGCAATCACAAAAAGATGTTACTAATGGTTAAAAAAACGATGCTAGGTGTAAGTACGCCTAATTTTGGGATACTGCAATCTGAAACTGAGCGCGGGAGAAATACGAAATGAAAGCTGGTGAGTTTAGTGACTATACGCCCTTCCAAAAACGTAGAAGGAATCACTCAACCGGTTCTGCCGCTTCTAGAACAAATTTTGTTTTATCCCATGGAACTGATTTAGGCTTTGTATGTCTGCGTCAACGAAAGGAGATAGGTCGTCTTACCGCTTTGCTACTTTCTTCTTCTAAAACTCTATGCTGTGCTACGCTGAACGAAACGGATAATAGTTGTGAAAAGTATTCAATTTTGACGTCACGTGTTCGAAAATAGGCATCGCGCTTAAAATTCGTAGAACGGACGATATATATGGCACGCGAAGCGAGGCAAGCAACGTGACAAACTTGGACTTGGCCGACAGATACAAAGTACGGACAGGCGATCGATCTCCGATAAAAAATTTCTTTCGAAGCCATTAACCGACCGGGCGCTGACAAAATTCGATCAAGACTTAGAAACAGGCCGATATGCAGATTGGCCGCTGTACGAAGACGGAATGGAGATCTGTGGAAAAGTGAAAGCGCCTCCGGTGCTGCTCGGAGGCAAAGTGGGCGCATTTCTGTGTGGGAGGGCGAGGCGGGAGGGGGAGGAGGGGGAGAAGAGGGTTGCATGTTCAATGTGGAGTGCAGAGGCCTATTCCAGAAGCGTTGTCTTTAACGGGAACTTGACAGCTCACATCTGCATTTCATGTTAAACGCCTGCCCCGAGTGACTCGCATTTGCACATTATTCAAATTCTGTAGAAAGAAAACTAGCGCTCAGAAAAGCAGCATGGCATTAGGCGCGAGGCACAAAGCCGAATAGGAAGAGAGCTCTCTTTTTTTTTCTACGTTATTGCTTTCGGTGACCGTATTTTACTTGTAAATGCGTACGCGGATATACTTTGAAATATGCAAGTGAGAGTTCTGGGGTCACCTAGCCTTCCTTGCGAAACTGAGTGTAATGCTTGGAGCTGCCCAAAAGCACGCACGCACAATAGAAGCTGCTGCGGTATGTAAACTAGGCGTTGCCTTGCTGATTTACTATCCAGCTGCGTGCATACGAATAACTACACTTTGAACAGATTTAGACCTTTAAAGGTCCTTAGGGGTGCAAATCATTATCACGCCTTTACACCTGTAAATGTGTAATGACCGTGAGTTATAGACAGAAAACACCCTTAAGGGTGTAAATCGGTTTGTAGTGTAAAAGCGAATTGAAGATGAAAAAAAAACTAATTGGTTGATTACGGGCTTCGATGCATGTAGCATGTTCGGGAAGAAGAAAGAAAGGGGTTCGTATTTTCTTATTTAATGCTTAATATAACTTCGAAAGTAATATTGTTAACGTTGCCGGGTGCAAATATTCCTCTCACACGAATATCCAAACGTTCTTGAGGTAGGCACATGGCTGTAACTTACAATTATCTCTATGCTTTCTTTGCGAAGATGTAAACCCCACAGCGTTCTTACTCCCTCATTGACCAAAGGGCCTCAAGTCGAAGCTCTTCGTCGACTTCAGATAGATAGATAGATAGATAGATAGATAGATAGATAGATAGATAGATAGATAGATAGATAGATAGATAGATAGATAGATAGATAGATAGATAGATAGATAGATAGATAGATAGATAGATAGATAGATAGATAGATAGATAGATAGATAGATAGATAGATAGATAGATAGATAGATAGATAGATAGATAGATAGATAGATAGATAGATAGATAGATAGATAGATAGATAGATAGATAGATATCGTGACAATAGAGCGGGAGCAATGAGAATGAATTGGTTTATCTCTCACAGATAACAGTGCGGCGCGATCACGGCGCAGTTGTCCCATACGGCCAGTATTTGGGATAATCGCTGGTAGGACAAACGTCTTTCTAGCAATGCATTTCAGTTTAAAAGTGAAACCGACTTTAGGGGGATCGGTGTAAGCTTGGACTTTGTAAGCTGGCTTTCTCACGTTCAGTTTTGCAGTGAATGAAGCCTACTTGCCGTATGCGAACGATGCGATGCGAACGGGTCCCAATAACGCTATCGCGTTCTACTCTTAAAGGCGAAAATTAAGCGTCCTCCAAGTTTTTTCTTGTATTACGTAGCAACAAAGAAAGAAAGAAAGAAAGAAAGAAAGGAGGACAGAAAGAAAAAGAAAAGGAAAAGGTCCGAAAGGATGAATGAATGAAAGTCTGGAGGACGCAACTTGTGCAACGAAATTGCAAACTGAGCAAACGTAAGCCTGCTGGGATGAAGAGCAGAAAAGTGGAGTGTACGAACACTGCCAGATTAAAAACGACGCCAAGCGTAATACGAACTTTAGGGGATAAAAAGCTTAAAGCATAGAGAATAAACAGGCACGCAAACAGAAAGTAGCGCCGAGCGACGCCACTATCTGCATATGGTATACTAAGTAAGTAGTACGTTAACTTTGCGTTCATAGTAAATATATCATGTTTCAGCAAAGGTGGTGATCAGTCACATTCGCAGATTATTTATTCCTACGCTGTTTAGCCTGTCACCTACATTGACGTTATGCAGAAACCTCGACTACGTCAACGACGCCCGGGATACGAGGCTGCCTTTGCCTCGTTACCGCTATTGCGAGGGGTGTACTTTGCGTTTAGCTATTGAAAGAGCCCCAGGCCAGGTTGCTCATGCCTAGTCTATAAAGTTCTCGCTACTTTCGTTGGCGAAAAAGTTGTGGGCTTCAAAAGTTTGTCCCGCAATATTGCTCCGCTTCTCGAACCGGGACCACTTTTTGTGAGTATCTTGATTTATTTTTGTTCATGCCACTTTTAATGTTCTTTCGTTTGGTTCTTCGTTATAACCGCATTCTGGAGCCCGTGAACTTGCAGGCATAACAGGAAACCGCGCAGCTAACGCTCTCCGCTTGCGATCGATAAGCAATAAACCTGCGATGGCTTATCTCCAGTTTTACTTTAGAAGGCTATCACCGTAAAACGCGGACTACCGTATAGACGGCGGCCGCACGAAATTCACGAGCTGAAAGATAAACCGGAGACCTTATCTGCTCTGCCAATCTATTTTCAACGTCTAAAAAAAGAAAAAAAAGAAAGAACACGGTTTCCCGCTTGCTTTGACTAAATTGTAAAAACAGAAAGCATACTCAGTTTAATGGGCGGAAGCATGCTCTTCCAGGCAAGCTGCCACGAGAAAGTTACACAACCACAGCTGATAGAAATGAATATGCACGGAGTCGCATTTTGACAACTACCGACCACTAGCGGCAATAATAACGCTTTCGTTTAACACGACGTACATCACATCGCTTCAAAAGATGCATGTTGTTTCAACAGCGCAGAAGCAGACGAAGGACGGGCAGAGAAGGCAAACGCTGGTTTTCCTGTCCGTCTTTCGTCTGCTTCTGCGCTGTTGAAACAACAAGGGTCACCACCAACCAGCCTGTTCCCAGACCTTGCTCCACTATAACTAATCGAATGCTGGCTGTGCTGTCGAAAGCTATACGCCGTGAAAATAACGTTTGCCGGAGGTGCCTCGTTGTATTGGTCACTAAAGCTTCAACTGGATAAACCAATCAAAGCTCACCGGATGTGACGTCCGCTAAATTGATCTACCATGAATCTAGCCCCTGGTTCATTATCAACAATACGTGGGCGGCGGAAGCTGTACGCTCGCAACATCCTTTTCGCGAGCCGTGGAGAAAACATTAATTGCTTCCCTCCTTCCTTAGGGTCCTCTTCCAAGACCACAAGAGACAAAACGAAGTTGTGGAAAAGTGCGCTTTGCTGCAAGAGCACAATACACACATGTTGGACAACTGATGGTTCCCCTTAATGTGCTGCATTTATTCCTTAAGAAAGAAAATTATACCGAGTGTCCTCACGAGCTCGTGAACATATTTGTCTGAATTAAGCCTCTTCTGTGTCATATATGCCTCCAAGATGTGCGCTCAACTTGTATAACTTGGCAAGTTATGCCAGCTGAGCGCATAGCTCGTAGGAACTTATGGCACATGAGAGGCTTAAGACTAAGAGGTTCACAAACCAGTGCGAACACTGAGCGTAAATGCAGTTAGTACTGGTCCGCATTATCAAACGTCTTGCGCGTCATTTGTGTAATCACAAAAAAAGCTAAAAGTCAAAAATGTGTGTACCGAAGTTTCTGTGGCACCAGCTCTCATTCGCCCGTTGCGTACAAGATGGCGTCACAATACTGCACCTGTGTCTGCGCCTTGCTAGCGCAAGTTCGTCAACGAAGGGCGGATGGATAAGCAAGAGCATGTAGGTCGGCTCCATCGTGTGCAAGGGAGCTGACCTTGATATCTCATGTCCTTTTAATCGCAGTTTTATGCTAAGAGCCCTTAGGCCTCTAGCTTTTGCACGGGCCACCGGGCACATCTTATGGACAATAGCTTTGTAGGTTCTAGGGAAACCTACTGAGCCATGGCGTCGTACGTCTATATATGACACAAAACTTCACAGAAGTGCCGGTCCCGTTATTTCTAATGCGAAGCATCCTTTGGCTCATCCTTGCAGGCATTTTGCGGTAGGTATAGGTGTCTGTCCGGCTTCGTTTCGGAGCTCTTTAATAAAAAATGCAAGTGTTCGATGAGAACTACAGTCCCCCAAAACAACAGCCCGACGCCCTAACAGCAGCAGCGCTCGCTCGAACTCGCTTGAACTCGCTCGAAAAAGCCCTTTTTCGAGCGAGTTCGCGGCACCGTTCATCAAACGGAGCCTGGTCCTCGGCAGAACGCACCACCCGTGGCTTTCCCATCCCGTCGCCCAGACATGTCCCGGTCATGTCACGGTTATAAAACATAAACGTTTAGCAAAGGTGCACATCAAGGGAAGGAATCGTACAAAACAACGGAAGGAAAAGTTGCACGAAAGGAAAGGAAAAGTAGAAGGAAAGGGAAGGACAAGAAGTACAAAAGGGATAGTAGTAGGTCAGGTTCGCTTACGCCCCTTTTTCTCGACAGGGGAAGGGCTGGTGATTTTCTTTCTTTCTTTCTTTCTTTCTTTCTTTCTTTCTTTCTTTCTTTCTTTCTTTCTTTCTTTGGCTCTTCGTTCATTTCTTCTTCGCCGCGTTAGTTCATTCGTATCTCTTTTTCCGCGCTTATACATTCGCGCTTTCAGCACTCCAAGTTGCCCTCCTACTTCCTGCGATATGACTCTTTTTCGTTAGCTAACTCATCTTTTCTGGGGTTTCTTACGGCGCTTCCGTTTTCACTCCTTTCTTTAGTACATGCATGCTAGCCGGAAAGTGGTCCGTCGAGCGTCACCTATCTTCCTTGCCTTCCACTTCGTTAGCTCCTTTCACCTCTGATGGTCTTGTGTCGCCGCTCCAACAGCGCCGGTGCATCTTTGCTTAGGGAGACTCCTCCCACTCCGCCATTCGGCCTTCCCCGCTCATTGCATTTTCCCGCCCCTCCACCGCACTCGCGAATGGCTTCCTCCGATGTCCGTTTTTCTTTTCTTTTTTTTTCAATTGGTCCTTATTTCAAACACACGTGTCTCTTCTTTGATTTCCGTACGCACTCGAGCGTGTTTCTTATTTTTGCACATGCTTGCAAGAAAAACTCGGAGAGGACCTCGTGGTAACAGAACAGTTCGCTGGACAGTAATTCCCATTGTAGCTGCCATAAACATCATCAATCATTGTCTTAAGAAGAAGCTTGAGTATGTAGTGTCGTTGAGCGGAATAAGGATTGGAAGAAACGATGTGAACAGGACAGACGCTCACACAGACCATCCCGGAGATGACAGGCCAGGTACCTTGCTTCGCATGTCGACGAGGCTATAAGTTTGCAGCAAGCGGCGCTCCGCTCACATTGAGGAAGAGTATGAGTATTTAGTATGAGTATGACCATGTCTGAACTGATTACATATGATGACGTATGAGTATGAAGACAGAAAAGAGTACGTTGCAGAAGAAAAAATCAAAGCCCCTTTCTTAAAGAAAGATGGTTGAGCGCGAAGCATTCTCCAATGCAAACTGAATCAAAGTCGAAGTCCAAAGCCAAATGCTGAGCGACCCGATGCGATGGATTGTATTTTGTGTGTGTGTGTGTGTGTGTGTGTGTGTGTGTGTGTGTGTGCGTGTGTGTGTGTGTGTGTGCGTGCGTGCGCGCGTGCGTGCGTGCGTGCGTGCGTGCGTGTGTGTGTGTGTGTGTGTGTGTGTGTGTGTGTGTGTGTGTGTGTGTGTGTGTGTGTGTGTGTGTGTGTGCGCGCGTGTGCGTGTGCGTGTGCGTGTGTGGTGTGCGTGCGTGCGTGCGTGTGCGTGTGCGTGTGCACGGTAAACAACTAGAAGGTTTGCTTATTTGATTTGCAATTAATCACTTCAGGGCCAAGGTGCCCAGCCTCCCTAAAGGCACCAAAACAGCGTAGCCGCTAAGGTTGCTGAGGTGAACGATGACACCGTTCTGATAACATGAACAGGTGGACCATTTATATCCCCGAAGGAGAGAGTCCATCATTCTTTCGAAAGTTGCTGGGGCAATAAATACAAAGTGTGAATGGCATAACCTTGAAGTGGAAAAGGCAGCCCGGTGTAACTAAAGCGGATGACTCTCAAGGTCGGGTTCCAGAAACGAAATCTGCCAATAACCGGACTCACGAAGAAGCTTGGTTAGTGGTAGACACGCAGGGTGGTACACAGGTCACTGCTCCAGTGGACAGTCTTATTCGTCTCCCGGTACAGGGTAGCCAACCGGAGATAACCTCTGGTTAACCTCCCTGTCTTTCCTTTACCTTTTTTTTTTCTCTTATTCGTCTCTCTCTTGCGCGCGCGCTCCTGACCAAACTCTTCGTAACAATACATTCTCACCCTGCTCACACCCCATTCACATATTCACGCCTTTTTCATATACCCTATCTGGTGCTATAAGCCCTCATTATATACCCGAAAGGGTGCTAAAACGTTTAGGGCGTATACGATACACGTACTCCTGCAACTGCGAATAATATGGCGGTTATGAGCCCTCGAGAATAATAATAATAATACACTCTGCGCTCACTATCACTGCGCTAATTTATTAGGAAACTTCCTTCACGAGATTGAAGCGGAACATATCGCTGGTGAGGTTATGGTCTTTGTTTTAAAATGCAGAGTTCTTATCGCAAGCCAAGGGATCCTTTCAAGCAGCGTGTCGGGTAACTTTCAAGTACTTGCGCAAAGAACTTGGGGACGCATTGCAGCAAGCTAACTCGATATCAGCAGAGTCAAGCGTTACGCAATGGCGCGAGAGGGCACTTTGGTGCCCTCATCAATTATTATGCGGCAAGCCAGCGTCTGTTCCTTATTCGGGTGCATGTAAAGACCACTTATAAATAATGCATGCAAACGCTGCAAGCGCGAAGTGATGTATGCTTCCTTCATTATCAATTACGTACCAGGCGCCCATTTTTGCCAGTCTGGACTCCTTGCTTCGTCGAGCTCTGAAAATGCGTCCATGAAATCGTATCGTTGGAGGTTAAAGCGTTTAAGCAAATGCTGTATCCTTAAAACAAGGAATCAATCGCCTTGGCCATTCATAATAATTTCAACTAGAATCCAAGACCTCACTTTACACGGCTCTGGAGAAGAACCAAAGTGTATTGCGTAGCTTGAAAAGTGTAATTTTACGGAACCAGTTTACGGGGTGATACACAGTTTAGTAATTGCTTTACAAGACAGAGAAAGTGCATAAATGTGTCCGGCATGTCCGTCGGGAACGTCAGGAGTGTCACGAAAAAGAGAAAGAAACAGACCTGCTTAATTGGCAGCACAAGCTTGAGACGACCAGTTCGGAAAGCGGGAACATTATATAACATTATATATATATATATATATATATATATATATATATATATATATATATATATATACGCCTTCTCTCTCTTTCGCAATGAGTACATACGTTTTGAGTGCGATGAGCTCCACCGCAAAGCAGGTTTCTACAAAAGATTTCAGAACTGGCTGCAACATTTGTTAAACCTTGCTTGCCGGAATCCAATTTTCTGAATTTTTTTTTATTTAAAAAATTGTTCCCCATTCCACGACACACATGTTCGTAGAGTCTAACTGGAGGTGGAAACCTCGAAGCAGCGAAGTGAACTAGGTGTCTCACCCGATTGAATGCAGTATTTATGGAAAATAAAGATGAAGAAACAAGGTCACCGAAGACCTGTTGTGTTGAAAATGCCTCAAAATTTATTCACGCATTGCATCAGTAAAAGCATTATCATACCGGTATGAGGCGGGTCGTTTTGTTTTCCCCAAACTGCCCGTTTCTATTTCTCAGCATTACTAGCTCACGTCGGTTCTACCTGCTCTAACGTCCTAGGCTGGCAGCCATCTAGTATAGCCTGACGGAATTTAAGAACAGAAGACGCGATAAACGGTGTCGCTGTTTACAATGAGTGCATACGCCCACTGCTGACAAACCCGGTCACGCAAATAAAGATTATAACAATTTTGTTGCTCTGGAATAAATATTGTTATTCACATGAGTGTCATAGGTGTTTCGATGTAACGAAGTTGATGATTTAACGAAACAATTTTCTGAGAAACCGCGCTACCCTCGGGAACAAGGAACTACTTTGTGACCGAGCAAACAGAGGTTCCTGTCAAAACGACCTTGAAATGCATCTTCTTGAAACCTCGAGCAACACGTTGAAACGAACGCGATGCGCCTTTCAAGGAATATAGATCCGGAGAAATTTTGAACGGCGCCTAACGTGAACGGACACATATAAAGAGTGCAATGTTTACTTTCCACATTTGCTCCTTAACTCAGTGGTTCTTCCATCTCTGGCGGCGCCGATAGCAATGTCGTGCGAACTGCTTCTCTCTCTCTCTCTCTCTCTCTCTCTATATATATATATATATATATATATATATATATATATATAT
>NC_051156.1:186581121-186583621 GCF_013339745.2 Dermacentor silvarum
TCCTTCACTGCATTGCGCTTCACATCGTACGGTTCCCCCCCCTTTTCCCCCTCTTTCTCTCTGTCTTCCCGCGTTCATCCTCACTTCTCTCTTTCTATAGCTTTCATTTTCCTCTTTCTGCCTTTGTCTCTTTAACGGCATATACGTCTCCCGCCATCTGCGCCGTTTTCTCCGGGGCAGCCGCTTCGCTCCGCATTTTTGGGAGTAAAGAGCGCCTTCCGAGAAACATGCGGCTCCGTAGACGAGAACAAGAGGAGGGGGGTTACAGAGGGGTGGGATGGGGGGGTGGGGTGCACTAAGTGCACACCGGTGTGTGCTCGGGCAGGAAGAAAAACCGATGGAGGACGCGCGGCCGAGCGAGCGGGGCGTCGTTCTATTCTCGGATTTACGCATAGCACACACGTTGCTTGAAGCACAAGCCGCCGCCACGTGCCATCTAGTGGGTGGACGGACGGACCGTGACGCAAGAGCACGGCCGCAGCGATAGCACGGCGTGGACGCTTTCGAAAGAGAGCGAATTGAGCCCGGCGTAGTAGAAAGCGGCTTCTCGACGACGACTGCCTTTCATGCGGGATACGTCGAGACGCGAGCCAACAGCGCTCGCGCGTGGTGAGTTGCGAGATTAGGAAGAAATAAGAAAGTATACGCGGTGTCTACGAATGGCGGAAGACTGACAAGTCCAGAATGGCGGAAGAACGCTATGTAGTCGAGCGGGGGGCTTATGTGCGTCTCTGTCTCTCTCGTTTTCTTTTATGTACTACAGCGACCGATTCTTTAAACAGTACCGCGCCAGCGTCGACTGGCCGGTTAGTCAGCGCCTTGTAACGGTGCGAAGCGACGAGATTAGTAAGAGCAAGTGAGATCACCATTTTATCAGCACAGATCGGCAAGTGGTCGTCGCTTGGCGCTGTTATACTATAGAAGGCCTGACCGGCCGGCCAGTCGACGCTCGCGCGGTGCTGTTAAATATTCGTTGACTGTACAGCCACTTTTATTTGTAACTTTCGCATCGCTTTCCTCTGTTGCACTTCTGTTTTTGCACATTTGTCATGGCCGAGGGTGTTCAGGCGTCCACCGAGAGCCGAGACAGTTACCTACCCGCATCCTTCGCTTTTTCTCTCTCTTAGGTAAATAAACTATTATTATACTAGTACCACTACCAATACTACTGCTACACTACTACTACTACTACACTACTACCTTTACTACTGTTAATATTACTAATATACCGATGCTGCTAATACCACATAGTTTACTACTACACTACTACTACTACTAACGGGCGTCTTTTCCTACGAGACTACAATTGTTGCAACTACTACGTCTGTTTCTTTCCTTCCTAATCTAGCAGCTCGAGTGAATCGGTTGACGTTCAAATGCAGTGACATAACGCAAGGTCTCACGTACATTTTCTGGATTACACTTCGCTCGTGAATATTTGTGTCCAGCCTGCGTAGTATTTGATTCAGCAGTATTTTTTTTTTTGCCATTTAGTTAAAAATTATGGGGTTTTACGTGCCAAAACCGCGATCTGATTATGAGGCACGCCGTAGTGGGGGACTCCGGAAATTTGGACCACCTGGGTTTTTTTAACGTGCACCTAAATCTAAGTACACGGGTGTTGTCGCATTTCGCCCCCATCGAAATGCGGCCGCCGTGGCCGGGATTCGATCCCGCAACCTCGTGCTCAGCAGCCCAACACCATAGCCACTGAGCAACCACGGCGGGTGATTGTAATTTAGTTGGCGCTAAATATATATAAGTTGGCGCTAAATATATATAAATGTAATAATATTGGGTTTATAGGTAAGAACGAATGGACCAGGTTGACATCCCTCAGAAAGGCTGTGAATTTTCGCAGGTTTGAGCAGTGGAAGATTGATTGATTATTTGATTGATTGATTAATTTGATGGAGTGTCTCAAAGCGACCCATCAGAGCTATAGGCGCCGTATAGTGAAGTCCTTGGGATTATTATTACCGGATAGGGTTCTTAACACGCACTCAATGTAAGGCACAGAAGCATTTCTGCATTTAGTCCGTTTTCAAAATGCACGAATGTGGGGAATCGAATGACGGAATCAAACTAGCGACCTTGCGGTCTCCAGCAAAGCGCCAGCGACCAATTATTCTCGCTTACTAATGGCTTTTTCATATACAGTCAAACCCGCATATATCGATCCCACATATAACGAATTATTGTGTATAACGAACAGCAGTAAAATCCCCTGCAAATTTTTGCATAAGTTTTTTAAATTATATATATATCGAACTTTTTTGTGATCTCCTTCATATTCAGATATATGGTTTCGACTGTATCGGACACTGCATCTTAACTTGGGGTGTGCAGGGTACGTCAGAAGAATGAAAAAATTTTGTGTCAGCAGCGTAAATCATATATTAGTTACGTAATCACGATATACACCGTATACGCAGCACATGTATCGTGAAAGGCTGCAGCGCGAGACTTAATTGGGTTGGTTTGCAAGTTTAACCTGGCA
>NC_051156.1:187321128-187386218 GCF_013339745.2 Dermacentor silvarum
AAAATATTAATTTTTTTTAATTCGGGATAAACTAATATCTACGATGACTATCCAGGCATGCGAATACCATTCATATTGAGAAAAAAAATGAAATCAGGGACATTTTGAAGGATATTTTTCTTCCATTGAAGAGCTCCGAGAACGAGGTTAGGCCCGCATTTTTAAGGTGCACTTTCTGCGAGATCGGTCTAAATTTTCATACTTTATCTTCGGGATCTATCTTCGGGATCGACCCACGAGGAGAGTTACACAGACAGCCGGAAAGCGAACTGGTCTGACAATGTCACGAATGCTATTCGAATTTAAAAAAAAATAAGCTATACAGGCAAGCACGTTTACCGTTGCCGCTTCTTCGCCATTAATTCTGATGTAAAATTTCCTTCCAATGTTCCACCGCTGAAGGAGGATAAAACCATTTTACCCACCTACTAAATTTATCATCGCCCTCTCGGCAACCGAAAACATGGAGAACAACGGTACGCTCAGCGCTCGCGACCGGCATTCTGGTTACTTTGTAAGAAGGTGTAAGACTGGGCTTGTTGGTAAAACATGCTTCAAGGTAGGTTGACAGCGCAAGACCAGCAGAGGGGACAGAAGTTTCTACAGAAGGTTCTTCGTGTTGCGCTTTTTCTCATTTCTCGCCGAACAACTCGTCGTCGCAACACGGCACCCCATACTCCCACTCGTGATTCATTTCGCTTGTCCATGCCTCTCTCTCAAGTGCACTCGATCAACGCAGCATGCCTATATCGACCAGCGCTCACAACTGTCGTGTCTGTGTAGCCACCGAGCAGTCTCATGTATAGCCTACGCCTCTCTCTCTCTCTCTCTCTCTCGACACACACACACACACACACACACACACACACACACACACACACACACACACACACACACACACACACACACACACACACACACACACACACACACACACACACACACACACACACACACACACACACACACACACACACACACACACACACACACACACACACACACACACACACACACTACACGCAGAATCTTACAAGCACGCGCACGAACACACATACACTAATGTTCGAGTGACAGGGCACCGGACACGCACGCACACCCACACACACGCACTGGTCCTATAGCGTGACAGCGCAGTTGACACACACGGACTGTCGCCACATGGCACGTTAAAGAACCCCAGGTGGTAAAAATGAATCGGGAGCCCTCCACTATGGCGTGCCTCATAATCAGAACTGGTTCTGGCACGTAAAAAACCCCAGAAAGAAGAACTGTCGCCACATGCTGACGATGCGTGCCAGCGACCACTCATCGGCGGCTCTCACGTCACCGACGGCGCAGCCCCCGTCAGATTTCGCGCAAAAAAAAAAAAAAAGAAATCGATCCGCAAGTCCTGATTAGGAACACGCACAAGGTGCTACGACAACCGCCACTTCTGTTGAGCGATGTGTATGCCAGTCGGGAAGGCCTATACAGATATATAGGGACGCGGGCGCATACATGCGGCAGTTACTTAGACGTTGTTGTTCGTGCAACGTGACCACTAAATGGAGGCCATTAGGAGCTGCCCGCCGAACGCACGCCCGGGCACGTTGTCGTTTGCGTGTGTGCAGTGCGCAAATATCGCCACAGTGCACGCACCACGATACGTATAGAAAGGTAGCGAGAGCTATTTCTGTTGCGTACTTCGCAGAAGTTTGTCTATTATATAAATGACCCGCGCCGCGGTGGCTCAGTTGATTATATGGCGCGTTCTGCTCGCTGAACGAGAGGTCGAGGGGTTTGAGTTCCGCGGCTGCGATGGCCGCTTTTTGATTGGAGCGGAATGCAAAAGAGAGACAGGAAACGCTCGTGGTAGATATTTATAGATTTCGGGGCGAATTAAGAGATTCTAGGCAGCCAAAATTAATCCGGAGCCCCGCAATTGACAATTTGAGAAACTCGGAGCGACCTGTGGCTCTGGCGCCAGGGCCGCGTGGTTGGACAACAAGTGTTCCTTGCAGAACGTGCGCTAAGAAACAGAGACAGCTTCGTGGTGTCTTTATAGTATATAGTGCCGTTTGAGCATGTTCGCTTGCTGCTGTTACGCGGCTTCTGTGATCGATGATTGAGGAAAAACGATATCCCCATCCCGTTTCACTTTTCGCAGAATCGCATACCGAGAAAAATTTGTTAACAAAAATCTATATAAGTCGGTTGTCACGCGAGGCTGTTTTCCAACGAAAACCACTCGCCTAAAGACATTTCTCCCTCAAGTGTCAATCTCGAGCCTCCCTCAAGTTTCCTGAAGGTTGCGCAAACGGCACGACGCGAGTGGCAATATTGTACGCGGGGGCCTTGTCCATTCATTGTTTACTTTTTTTTTTTTTTGCTTCTCTGTCAGTGTTCTGGCCAATGTGAAGAGAGAGGGGGATAGAAATGTCCATGTGCATGTAAAATCCCAGCTGACCCAAATAGGCTCGCTTGTGTGTAAAACCAAGCTCCCGATTCCTCTCGAGCGTGTTGGACGTTGGTGCGGTTGCTCCGCATCTTCAGCTCCGTAGCCGCGTGTATATATACTCTGTATATAAAGACTTGTTGTTTTCAAAGTATCAGCGTCCACGTATGGCGTCCCATATCTCCGATGGTCAGAAGCAACGAAGGCAGTGGTAGCAAGGGAATATATAGCAGGTTTCTATGTCGGCCTGAGAAGTTGGAGCAAAGGGGGCAGGAACTTTATTTTCACATTTCAAGTTCACAAGCTAGAAGAACACAAGCCCAATTTTGACTTGAATCTAGTGTTGTTGTTTGTTTTTGTCTGTTTTTAAATGACAGTCATCGCATACACAGTCGCCGTGACTGCTGCTGAAGTCCCCGCTCTCACACGCAACAAATAACGAAAATAAAGCGACCAGCAGAGTCAGGTTTACTCGAGTGAGTGGTCTCTAAGGAAAAGCATAGCCTCCGAGATCGGGCGTCACGGCCGCTCGCACAGGCCGTTTTCGGTGGTTATGCCAGGAGTAGAACATGATAAAAACATCTATCCGCAGTAATTGCGCTGGTGCACGAAGAAGACAAGCTATAGTCTGGCGTTGAAGAAGTGTGCGACACCACCTCCCCCTTTATTATTTTTTTTCAATGTACTTCTGTTAATTTCAAAACCAAAATATGCAAGACATGTGATGTTGTATGCTGTGGTCAGTGCATGCAAAAGGGCTTTACACTCTTGCTCCAGTGTATATGCGAGCGCCAACACGCGTGGCGAGCTAACAATGCAGCCAGACGCGGTGGTCAATCAAGGCGTTAGGTTTGTCCCATAAAAAAAAAAACATTTATAGAAACGTTATAAACGTATCTATAAATGTTGGTTTGTCAAGCGTCCCTCACGCTCTTCCCCCAGTGCAGGGTAGTAAACCGGACGTGCGCCTGGTTAATCTCCCTGCCCTTTCCTCTATTCTATTTCTCTCTCTCTCTCTCCTCGCCTCACGTATATCATACACTTTCTGACTTAAAGGCACACTAAAGCAAAACACTCAATCAGTTCAGACTGATAAAGTATTGTTTGAGAATTCTATCGTCGGTTAATTTCGCGATAATAGATTTGATTGTTGAGAGAAAAATGAAGGACAAATTTCCATGTCTTTTTTTTTATATAATTTTGCACCGGAACTGCCACGCCGGTACGTCAGTGTGACGTCATGGATTTCAAAGTATCTTTCTCGCATTTGGACCGCGTTGGGCTCAGTGGAAGTTCCAGAGACTTGCCAGGTTCAGTCATTGGTTCCTTTAGAACATAATGTGGTTCATGTTTTACACATAAAGAATTGACTAGTACCTAGCAGACGCCATCAAAATCCATGACGTCACAACGAGCTGGTGCGGGAACTTCAAGGCGGCGTCGCCAGGCGTCGCCACTCAACTTTCTCTTAGCGCCCTCTTCTGGCTTACCAAGGGTCTTCTTGCGGTAAGAGTGGTGTTTCTTTTTATTGTAGGGGCGAGGTGAGTGGGGGGGTAATTTACAAATACAGGTAGAATCTTTTCTTTTTCTCTCTGTTTAGTGTCTCTAATTCTGTCTACGTAGCACCCCCACTGTGGAGTAGTACTCCAGAGACACGCTCCTCCGGCAAACCTCTCCGCTTCCCATCTCTCTCAAAACACACACTCTCTCTTTCATTTGATGCGTCGTCTCGACGACGCGTAGTCGCATATATACGTCAAGGCTACACCAAGCGTGTGTACAGATCGACGTCTAGCACCATCGAAGTCCAACCACCGTAGGGAACGGCAAGCGCTGGTGCCGGAGTTATAAGGCGGGACAATTCTCTCGGACGGTTTGCGGGCGATCCATACAGGCCGGAAATTTGTTTCGCGTCCGGGGCAGGAACTCGGGGAAACACGGGAGCCAACTTCCGCTGGGGCCTCCGGGGGTTACGCGACAGTGTCGCCGGTGCTTGCGTGAGTCGGCGTAATCCCGGTCTGGATTACGTTGGTCAGGCGCAACTAACGTGTAACTGCACACGATTACACCACGTTTATGTAGGAGCGGCAGCTGGGTGCGCCAGCGCCTGCACGCGGCACCCGTGGTGGCCCCGGAATACCAGTACGAAAGTCGTTATAGCGATTCCGTTGCGTTTCTATTTACTGTCTGTTACCTTCAACTGAACAGCTGTTGAGACGTAAATGAATACCACGCATCATTTTAGCGATACGAAATCGTGCGTGTCCGTTATTATTATCGGTGTGTTGTGTATACCCGCCGTGGTTGCTGAACGGTTACGGTGTCGGGTTGCTATGCACGAGGTCGCGGGATCGAATACCGGCCACGGCGGCCCCATTTTGACGGTGACGAAATGCGAAAAGACCCGTGTACTTAGATTTAGGTGCACCTTAAGGAAGCCCAGGTGGTCAAAATTATTCTGGAGTCCCCCCACTGCGGCGTTCCTCATAATCAGACGGTGGTTTTGGCACGTAAAAACCCATAATTTCATTTTGTTAATTGTTTTGTGACGTTGGCTATCTCCCTTGTTTCCCGCCTTTTCATCCTTTTTTGTATATATTTCCGTTCCTCGAATAAACCACCACTTGATAATTAGTGGCCGCGTTTGTCTTCCCGTAGTCCTATTGTCCGCGCTGTTTCCTTTCTTTCTTTCTTTTTTTCAGGACGCCGACGTTAATTTTCGTAGCGTCAAGAAAAGTTCCAAGCAACGATGGCACAATTAAGTTTCCCGTTGCGAACGTGCCTTTGCGCGCACAGCCTTTGCCAGACGCCTGCATAACGGAAGATTGTGGATGTGCCGAGAGGTTCGCGACAAATGCGTTTGACCTCGATGCGATGTATTTTGACTACTGCGGCTCAGTAAAAAGCCTTCGAAACTTGCAAACCCCGGTCTCTTATTCCTTCAGAATACGATGTGTAGTTCTATTTTTACCGGTAACAAACTTACTAGGCCTCGAGCAGACGTCGTCAAAATCCGTGACGTCACGTCGATCGATCGGAACGTCACGTCTAGGTGCTGTCGTCTCGCGGTAAGAGTGGTAAGAGTGGTGTTCTCGCTATTGTATGATGGTAATTTACTAAAGTAGCTCAAGTGTCCTGTCAAAGTGTACGGCCGTTTGCTCCTCTGATCCTTTCTTTTTTTTTTTCCTCGTCGTTGCGTCGGGGTGGAGCTGCATGGAACTATGATGCTGTCGTGTCCGGACCTTCCTGCGCGACCCTTTAATTGTTGTGGCGTCGACCGGTGCGACTCCTGTGCGCCCAAAAATGCTCACTGGCGGCGGTGGAAGGCAGCAGCGGCGTCGTTACACGTGCCGTTCAGTGTAAGGCAACAAATCAGCCATCGAGGACGCCTATGCTCCTTCGGTGGAGGGGCAAATTCGCTGTAGCGGTCCTCGCGGTAAAGGCGTTCGCAATATGCGCACTAAGATGAGATTTCGGCTGGAACATTCGGCTGAGCGCTCTTGCAGTGAACTTGGGCTATAGCGCGGGGTGGTTTTGTGCCTCGGTGTGTGTGTTGGATGCATGTCTCTGCGACTCCTATAGCGTGCTTGATTCCCCAGGAGTGAGCGAGCGAGCGATCTTGCACATGTGTGTTCGTTATCTTATTAAGAGCAGAGGGGCGACAGGCTAATTAAGCCTCCGAGGAGGCATCGCATAGAGTGTTGAGGCTGCGCCGCACTGCGGTCTTCGCCGATCGTTTCTATAAATAGCGTTCTTCTGGCTCGTGCTGTAGACGAAACATATTTTAGTAGTCTCGTTTTTGTTTTGTCGGCGAAGCAAAAAAAAAAAAAAAAACATGAGGCTGCGGAAAACGTCACTCTCGACAGGGCGAACGTTTCATGCACTACAGCTGCCCATTCAGTCCAAGAGAAGAGAAAAAAAAAACAAAGATATGGCTACACAGCTATAGTGACAACCGTTTTGGCAGCTGTCGGAGGAAGTGGTGGACACCATAGTTGTGAAATCAGCCGAATCGCTATAGAAGCGCAAAGAGGCGTGAGTCCCTTTTGAAAGCACTGCTGCTGGCAGCGTCGCCCTGCAACGCGAGCCTAAATAGGCGCCGTATATATAACGCCGTCGACTCTATTACGCGTCGTCTCTTCGAAACTGCGTTGTGTACGGCGACGACACTATTGTGCAAGGCGCAACAATACGGCGCTCAGTTCTTACGTCACAAATTTGGGCAATGCCGTTTCGTCGCGCGACGTGTCGCCAAATGACACGCTGCAGCGATGTTTGCGAAACGGGCATGCACTTAACGCGAGATATCTATACTTATAGCGTATACTATTTCCTGTAGGCCCGTTCTGCTTGAGAAGACACACATCTGGGAAGTTGGTATATTTCGTAGCGCGTCGGGGACTCTGATCTTGAGTGGTGTGCTGACCATTTCAAGTTCTGGAGGAGTGTCATTGCAGAACGGTACAGCAATTCGTTGCGGGATGAGGCGCTGAGCGTCTGTTTCTGTAGACGATTTTATATTCGATTCGTGGGCGCCGCCATCTTGGGCTGTTACGCAATCAATTTCTTAGTTTTATGAGAAGTTAAGTCACGCAAGATGGTCATGAAGCGCTGAACGCATTTATACAACTGTTTTCCCGATTGCGAATCGACTGTAGTATACCGTAAACTTCGTTGTTAAAGACAGAAAACAGAAGCGTCATCAGCCCAATATGACGGCACCTAAACGGTTCCGTAAAATAGTGTATACCCATATTTCGTTTTTTTTCTGTATTTTTTTTGGTATTATGTTTCGGAAAAGCCCACCAATATATTTCGGAGAGATGGGAGCAGCTTCGGGCAGAAAGTTCGAAGAAGCAGTAACACCGATAGTGCAAACTCTCCAAAAACGGCAAACAAGATAATTTTCTCTTATTTTCCCTCTGTTTCAGTTCATCTCGAGGTTTTTTATTTATTTTTTTCACTCCTCTGCCGCCATCGTCCCTTTTTTGTAATTTTTTGTTTTTCTTTTTATCTCATATATATATATATATATATATATATATATATATATATATATATATTACACGTTGCGTCGGATAAAAATCAACTCAAACATACGCATCGCGTTTCGTTGTATAGAATTTAATGGACCACTTCACTAATTAAAGCTTCGCTTCGCATATAGTCGCCAATGTGGGCGTTAAATTAGCAGATGTTCTTTTTTTTTAGGATGGTTGCTTTCAGGCATAGTATTATTAAAAAGAAACATGAATGGGCGCAACAGGAATTTCAGTAGTGCTCTATAAGGAAAGTGCTCTTGCATCCATTATGCGTTGAGCAAGGGCTCCCGGGTACATCGTGTGTCTAGCAAAATTGACGTCAGATCCAAATTGTATTTGGAATTTCCTACGCGAGTTAGCTCTGCTGCGTGGTCTAGTTATTCGCGCGTGCCATTAGAAATACTGTGTCGGTAACTATATGCTATAATCGGTTACTCTGTACTAATGCTACTTCCCGCCTATTCTCTTTTTCTGCTGTTCTTCGTTATATCGCCAGCTACTAAGCCAGTATCCTGTTGCAGATAGTTGCCAATGTTTAGGATCATCATCATCATCATTAATTACGTACCGGGAGAAATTCATAACACGTTTCACCGTACTGTAGCGTTTAAGAGGAAGCTTTAGCTCGAGAGAGCTGCTATCTAAATACACGGGAACGGAGAAATCGTTTTTATCGCCAACCGTCTAAAAAAAAAAAAAACGCTTTTTTTATTTGTTACCAATTTTCGGCAGTTTCTGTACACCTGAGGTTCTGAATAAAATTATATTTCCACAGGTTGCTACAATTCAACATTTCCTCTCAAATGCAATAAATTTAATTCAAATCTGTGAAGTGGTTTTCTTATAAAATAATTTCTGCGTTTTACATGTGCTTTACACGTTAGGCCTAACGTTAAGAGACAGGAAGAGAGTGGTGTGGATCAGAGAGCAAACGGGGATAGCCGATATTCTAATTGACATTAAGAGAAAGAATAGAGCTGGGCAGGCCATGTAATGCGTAGGGTGGATAACCGGTGGACCATTGGAGTTACAGAATGGATACCAAGAGAAGGGAAGCGCAGTCGAAGACGGCGGAAAACTAGGTGGGTTGATGAAGTTAGGAAATTTGCAGGCGCAAGTTGAATCAGCTAGCGCAAGACAGGGGCAATTGGAGATCGCCTTCGTCCTGCAGTGGACATAAATATAGGCTGATGATGATGATGATGATGATGATGATGATGATGATGACGACGACGACGACATGTGTTTGAATAGAGAAATCTGAGTTTGTCCCGAGCTCAAGATTTCTCTTAAGAATAAGCAATCCATCGGCCTAACCCTAACCCACTTAACCTAACCTTACTCTACCCAACCTAAGCTAACCATAACCTAGCCGTCATCAGAGTTAGCACAATCTGCTACATGCCAGCTGGAGCCTGTGGTTCGCAGTTCATGACCAGCGTCGGTCGATCGTGGTGGTGGCCGTGTTAAAATGTGCTAGTAAGAATGAAACATTCGCCGGCCCTTCCACTCCGTGAAAATGGATGATAAGTGAAGCTGTCCCTTTGTATGCCTAACCGCCCCCTTTATCACCAACCTTATGTTTACTGAAATGATTCCTGCTCTTCATCCTGCCTTAAAATCTCTTCGTTCATTCATATTTGTGTCGCTGTTCGTCGGAGCGGATCACACTGATGACGGACAAATTATTGTCTAACCACAAACGCTTCAGTTCGACGTCTCGAGTTTGCTCGGCGGCGTGGTGGTTAGCAGCATCTGCCCACCATTGCCGCTTATTGCGATTCTTCAAAATGAAATTGCTTCAAAATGAAATCTGTCCGTCACGTGAAACAATGAGTGGCTCAAACCCCCGTAAACGCGGCCTCCCCATTACAACGACAGAAAGGAAGTCGAACTCTACACTGGAATTATCAGCGGCAACGGAGCCAGCTGTGGAAGAAGAAGACGACGACGACGAACGCGATAGTAATGGCGCCAGGGCGCCAACACGCCAGCTGTGGAAGGAGACGAGGACGCTCGAGATATTGCTGATGATGATAGTTTTTTGCGTACAAGGACGCCACCGAAATATGTACCTTCTAACAAGCTTCGCTTGAAAAAGCAAGGGCTATTCTGTTCTAGATGAGACTATAGACGCTGTGCTAGTAAAAGAAGGCACAGTCGCGCGAATAGAACATGAGAGGATGTGTACTTGGCTTTCAACGAGCAAAAAATAATAAAACTAAGGACTAATGAGAGAAGAACACATAGATTACCTCACCACCATACAAGGCAAGCGATATAATAAAAATGAAGGTGAAATATATATTTTTTTCATAGAGAAACGAGAGAGACCCCTTTTGACTGTGGCCATCCGGGTATCAAAGGGCCATAGGACCTTGTTATCCAAGGCACATTGCCTTGCCATCTGCTGGCGTATAGGGTAGAAGCATATGCACAACTATACAAAACTATGTAATCATAGCATATGTATGTAATGAACTTGAATTAATTGAAGGGGTCATAAGAGATTCCTAAGCATGACACGAAGCCAACGGGACGCCGAGCACACCTTGCGTTTTACCTGTTCGCGATATTATTACTTCGCAACGTCTCAGTGCTTCTTATAGTTCACCTATAGGATACTGCAAGAGGACGGGCTTCGAGTCGTTGTGAAGTCCCGTGCGAAAGCAGGAAGACCTATGGAAACAACGGTTTGCAACAGAACATGATCGCGCTCAGCGTAGCCCGCGCGTTTCCTATCGAAATGTATGGACTCTCGCCTTCGGGCATGACGTTACGGCTCGAAGCGCACAAGAGATTTTGTTATCTATGGTTGGTGCTGCTTCATAACGTCATCAAGCGCGGTATCGTCTCGATGAATATGAAAGCCCCCATTGGGCTGCTATCTGAAGGCTTCTTTGAAGAGGACAAGTGAAGCGCTATCCCAGGCGTATCGGAAGAAGTCTAGATAAAAAAAAAATACGCGGCACGGTCTCACATGACTTACCGAGCGTCGGATACGTCGCATGTGCTCAACCGGCTGCGGTTGCGAGCGCTTGAGACGGCTTGGGTGAGAGAAGAAGCGGGCGATGAGGAAAACAACACCCGGCGTCGGCGGCGAGAGATGCTTCAGAGCCCTTCCACATAAAGCTAGCGAATGATCTTGTAGCTGCTCTAGCCGGCGCCACGGTGCGCTCAATAGGTATACATTGGGTTACTGGGGGGTACGTATGAGGTCAGGTGACTACATCTGACTGCGTATGACTACAGCGACTACGTATGACTACATATGACTACAGCGACTACGTATGACTACATATGACGACAGAGACTACGAATGACTACACAGATTAGGTATGACTACACAGATTACGCATGACTACACAGATTACGCACGACCACACAGATTACGCACGACTACAGAGACTACGCATGACTACAGAGACTACGTATGACTACAGAGACTACGTATGACTACAGAGACTACGTATGACTACAGAGCCTGTCTGTCATGTCTGTCTTGTCAGTCTTGTCTTGCCATGTCTGTCTGTCCTGCCTGTCTTGCCTGTCCTGCCTGTCTTGCCTGTCTTGTCTGTCTTGTCTGTCCTGTCTGTCTCGCCTGTCTCGTCTGTCTCGTCTGTCTCGTCTGTCTCGTCTGTCTCGTCTGTCTCGTCTGTCTCGTCTGTCTCGTCTGTCTCGTCTGTCTCGTCTGTCTTGTCTGTCTTGTCTATCTTGTCTGTCTTGTCTATCTTGTCTCTGATTTCACCACGTTCCATGTAACTGCGGCCTAAAGACAAAGTGTGTCGTAATTGCTGCTAACCCTGCTTACCAAAGCGGCGGTTAGTACGGGCACATGCACCTCAACCGTAGTTTTCGAAATGCCGCGCTATTTTTGGGGTGGAGGCAGGTGCAATTGAGCGCGCGAGAAATCATTCGAACGTCGCGTTGAGGCCATAACGCTTCTACGCTGCGCGACGCTGCCACTGCCGTGGTATTCAACGATTCGTGCAAATCATTTCGCCACCGTTGCCTCCGGGATCAGCCATGCGGAGCCCTCGTCGTGCCTCCTTGAACTCCCCGAAGCGCATGCATGCATATTCATCACATCTGGCATGCCGTAATTTGTCAACCTGTACGCCGCCGCCACTGCCGTCGACACGGAAGGTCAGATGTGAACCGGAACTGCCGTTGGAGGCGTCGCATGTGCTTGCAAGAAATACAACTCGAGGAAGTGCTGTTGGTAAATAAGAATAAGGCGCGGTGACCGCTTACGACATAGTGCCTGTAAAGCTACGTTTTCCTAGAACAAGAGTGTTATGTTACGAAGCCGAACGTCAGCGCAAGCTGCTGCCGCGATGCAATTGGGAATCGGCGGGGTCCAGGAGGCGCGGCTGTTTGAGTGTGCGCAACTATAAAAAACTATTAAAACTAACCAACCCTTTCCCTACCAGAAAATGGCCTTAAGCGAAGCTTCTCCTGGGTGCACCTAAACTAACCATGATGCGACGGCTGCGACGGAGAGAACGACGTCACTGACGGTATGTCCGCAGTCCGCCGTTGTCGCTTGCTTTCGATGTCTCGAGTTAGCTTGGCGGCGTGGTTTGCAGCATTCACCCGCCCATTGCCGCTTGCGATTCCTCGAAATTAAATTGCTTCAAAATTAAACCTGTCCGTTACGTAAGACAATGAATGGCTCATGCCCCCGTAAACGCGGAATCCCCATTACGACGACAGAATAAGTGAAATTCTACGCTGGAATGATTAGCGGCAACGCAGCCAGCTGTGGAAGCAGACGACGACGACGACGAACACGGGAGCAGTGTCACGAGCGCGTGCCGAACACTAGCACGAGCGCAAATCGAGGGGCGTCAATAAGCCAGATGCGGGAGAAGACGACGACGCTCGAGCCAATGCTGATGATGATCGTTTTTCGTACGCCAACATGAACGCCGTCGCCGACACGAGTGAGGCAATACAAGCTTCGCTTGAATACAAGCTCTTACGTCCGTTCGGTAAGGATGCCACACAAAATGGCGTGACATCATGAACAATAACGGACTTCAGCCTGTGAACGCCTGCTTCATCCAGATGCTTCTGGCGCAGCAAAGACCGAGGCTACGCGCGTTCGAACGAGCGCATGCGTTTCCGAGTTCCTTATAGCGCACCGTTGCGAAGTCAGGTCAGCAGCTGGACACATGTGTATCTGCAAAACACGAACGGTCAAGTTACTTGCACGAAATCGCAGCCCCCCCCCCCCCCCCCCTTCGCACACATAAATCCTTTAATAAAGCGACGCTTTCTCTGTCTTCTTTCCCGGAGTCTTGCGCGTATGCTCTTTCAGGCTTCTTGCCGAGCAAGTTGGAGCGGTCTTTGAGATAGTGCAGTCGGTAAACTATGCCGATCCCGGAGACCATGGCCTGACGTAAAGTGGGCCGATCCCGGAAACAGTGCATTCCGCGGTCGCGTGGGTCACGTGGCGGAGGTTTCTGCGTCTTGCTGATTTGCCAGGCAGAATCGTCATGATGCAAGAGATGAACAACTTTGTAGCATTTGAGTAGATCCAAAAATAGACTGGGTATACTTCTTTTTTCTTGCGCTCCGTGTTTTCGAATGTTTTTTCGAGTAGCCTCGTCTACTCCACTCAGCGGTATGCGAAGAGAACGACGAATAAAATGAGAGGATCCCTTCACCCTCCCCTACGCGTGCCACGGAGCATGCGCACTAGATCGAGAATGAAGTCGAATACGAGCTCTTATATCCCAGTTCTAGAAGGCCTTGTCCGTCCCACTACTGACTAAACCTGCTCTTTGTTTTGAGAAGAGCGTCGCCTTTATTACACCGCGTCGGGAGCCAACACCACCTCGCTTGGGTAGCGTATGTAACGGCTCACGTAAAACGTATACCAGCGACTCCTTACGACGGAATGCAAAAGGAGGAGGCCGGCAGCGACGCCGTCGCGGCCACTTTGACGCTTCGCCGCTTGAAGAAGAGCGCCGAGCCTGCTCGACGAATGCGACGACGCCGTCACGGTCACTGCCAAAGGCGCCGCATTGCAGGCAAATGGGAGGATGAGAGAGCGGCGAAGTTAGAAGTGGGGGAAAGGGTGTTGCGAGCGGTGGCACGCGCGCGCTGGGCCTATTCTAACCTGGCCCGAGGCCTTCCTCCGGTGCCCGAGGCGCACGACAAATGCGGATACCCACCCGAGTGCGCACTCCGAAAAGCTGGCTAATTTCTCGGCTTCTTCCGACTTCTCTCGTCCTCGGTTCCGTCTTGTTTTTCTTCGCCTCCTTGCCCGGTTCTTGTTGCGAGTCGTTTTGTGCATGGCTGAAGAAGGAGCGCAGAGGAGGGACGGGGAGAAAGGATATAGCCTCTGGAAAGTGAACACGACTCTGTCTGTCTCAGTCAGAACTGTGCAGTATTGCCGAAGCTGCGTGGAGCTGCGCGTCGACCAGCGACCAGCCACGACATGCAGAGAAGAATCCGCGGGGCTATTTGAACGGCGCAGGACAATTCGCCGATTAGCGCTTATCCGGGAGTTACCGAGGCTATCACCGCAGAGCCGTGACTCTTATAGATATGTATTTCCGTCTGTCTGTAAAAAATACTGGAGGCTGTCGAGAAAATTAATGTCCGTAGACTGTTGCCGTAGACGATGCCGATGCAAAACTATATAGGCTGTCCTTTCTTCGTTTTTTTTTTTTTTTAGCTTTCTTTAACCCTTAATCTAAATTACTCGATGAGGCGGCCATTACTTCTACGCGAAACCGAAATGCTTAGTTAAATAATAAACATGATAACGAAATTTTAAATTTTAAATAATTGCATTACAGCACATAATTAAATCTACGAATTAAAGCCGGTGACTTCGTAAGGCGGATGCACTTGGAACGAATTCTCAGGACTGCACAAGTTTCGAGATATTAATCTTCATAATGTTCCATCTAAATGCAGTGGCGTTCTAGTTACTTTCATTTTTTTAACGATAACACTGTTTTATGCATTGTAGCACAAAAGTAACTGGGACACCGATGCGTTTCGTCGGACACATTGCGAATTATTACCTTGAAACTGGAGCAGTCCTGAGAATTCGTTCCAAATGAACATGCCTTACGAAGTCACCGGCTATGATTCGTAGATTGAAATATGTGCCGTAAAAATTCATTTATAAGTTAATTAGCGTAATTAGGCTAATTATTCAATTAAGCATCTTGGTTCAATTAAGCATCTGGCCGCCTCACTGAGTAATTTAGATCAAGGGCTAGAATTATGTTGTCTGCCACAGCAACAACTTGTATGAACATCCTAATCCATGCGTTATTTACGGGCGATCATATATGCTCTCCATGAGGGGTAAAATACTTGTGGACAATCAATAGACTTCTTAGCCATCGTTAGCAGGCAGCCACTGTCATAGTGCGCTGTTCTTGGCCCAAGGCCGGATTCTAAGCGCAGTGGACAAGAGCCTCATTGGGATAATTGATGCCACGGGACAAGACGTGCAGTGTTAGTAGAGCCGTTTCGCAATGTACATAGGCATCCCTTCGCTCCCTTTTCCTCATCGTCATCCATCCCTACACTTTCACACCTCCTTGTCCATTCCAGAGTCTATAGAGCGTCTATAGAGCAGAGTCTGCAGAACAGCCTATAGAGTGCACCTGCTCGCGCCGACCAATCTGCATTTACGGTAAACGTCCATCCCCAGCAAGGAGCTTTCAAAACCGCCTCCAATAGACTTTTTTTTTTTTACCTTTCACAAGTGGTCATGAGGCTACGCACGTTGTCCACGGGAAGTCGGTAGTAGACTTACACAATTGCACCATTCATCGAATTTTGACTGTAGGTCGATCGTGTATAAAAAATAGCTAAAATCTGTGGAGCGCTAAAGTAGATTACAGGTTGTATAATATAGACTATAGAGTTTATGCGGCCTGTATAAGCCTATTTTTATGACAGCAGCGCGCCAGTACAAATTGAACCGTCCCTAAATGCTAAATACTTTTTTGGAACATGCTTGCGAGGCTCGCTGACGCCAACATATGCTACACTGCATAACTTTGATGAGGTGGATAGTAAATGTCTCGGCCATCGTGACCTCACTGGTCAGCGCACGGGTCATGTTAATCAACTTCCGACCGTTTCTGAACAAGATCATGGATTGAACGCGCCTTTGCGCTTTTTTGAGAGCTATTCGTCCGCGAGAACGCCGTTGATTGCGTGACGTCGTGCTTAAGTATGCACTTGTTGAGCAGGTCCTCTCTCTCTCTCTCTCTCTCTCTCTATTCTACCTGTCTCTACACATGTTACCTCATCCTCCAGTGTATGGCAACCAACCGGATGGTCTTCTGGTTACACCACCCTTGCCGTATACCTTTTATTTCGCTCTCTTTCGTCACTACACCTCATCAGCCTCCTTTATGCACATAGGCTTTTCCCGCGGATCTTGAACTATCCCTACCTTGCGTCAGCTAACTCCATGCTGCGCCTGCAAATTTGTTAATGTCATAGCTTAATCTACATCTTTGCCGCCCTCGATTGCGATTGGGGGATTGCTGGAAGAAAGTTTCTCCAGAGTGCATTGTGTTACTCTTTAATAGACCACACCACGGGTTATCATCTCTGCGCATTACGGCGACCGATCGAAAGTTAACTAGCGGGGTATCCGTGTCCGTGCGTCCTTCCGCAACTTTCGTTTGGATGGATAGTAGGACGTGTTGGTTAAGCATGATCTGAAGTGAAGGCGACAAAACGATGACGGACGAAGAGAGAACACACACACGGTATAGTCGTCATGCCGCCCTCTGGAACGTTACCGTGTCGGGTCAAGCCACCACTTCATCCTCAGCTTTTCACTGACCATAACGACGAATCGGACAGAAATAAAACTTCTCTCTCGCTCTTTTCTCCCTTCACTCGACGAGCCTGCTGATGGCGCAGCAGATGGGTTCACAGCAGGAGGAGTCTGCCGATTTCGTTATTTACCCAGGCCATTTCTCGACACTCCGTATTACTATCAAATGCCTCGGAAAAGCCGACGAGACGGAAAACGCCAACTGTTTTCAAAAGCTTCCCGAATAATTAACCGAATAAATCGACCACTGAAGAAAGGTGGCGGAGCGCGCGAGGGCGAATAACAAAGAGATCGACTGACGGCGCTTCTTCCCCGTCTTCGACATGAATTTCAATCCTTCGTCCGTTTGCGAGCCGTCCGTTTGCAAGCCGGTATAAAGGCGCTGCTGCGCAGTTTAAATGTTACCGGATTGTGCGACTAATTGCGAATGTGCGACGCTGTGCAGTGTGTGACGTTGTATGTCTCGGTGGGACATTAACACGGTGTGTCACTGTGTGGCACCTTCACAGACGGAGAGACAGTGCCCACACAGACAGTCTTACATTTGTCCTTCGTCCGTTCCTTTTCTCTCATCTTTTGTGCCCATTTTCTCCTTCCCTAATATAAATGAGCAAACCGGAGATATCCTGTGGTTAACATCACTGCCTTTCCTTTCCTTCTATCTCTCTCTCTCTCTCTCTCTCTTTCTTTTGTCTTTCTCTCGTCAGTTTGCAAGCTGCTTAAAATAGGTAAATGAACCATTGCTTTAGTCCTTAATCTCAAGTGGAATGTCAGCCGCTTCGCGTTTTCACTCTAATTCAGACCACCGACTTCCTGGTTCGTAACGTTACGGCTATCATTGCTCGTTGCAACAATCGTCGCACAGTCCTTTGCCTCCTTTCAAGTTTATTCGTTATCTTCCAAGTCACGGCACTCGCAGGTTAGTGTAGTCCAACTTCAATATTACGAACACATCTACTTATTTGATGTGGCGAAGTAAATCTAAAGAGTTTCTCTCCTATATCACCGTGTGTCGAATGTACACTTATAACGATTATCGCGTATAGCGAAGGTATCTCTGTGTCGGATGCGATTTCGTTATGTGGAGATACGACTGTGCTTTGACTATAGCTGACGACGAAGCTCCGGGCTCTGCGACAACGCACGCAATTAGTGAGACAAAGTATAGGTGCTTGCGTGCCGGGGGAGGGCGTTGGGGGTGGAGGGGAGGGTGAGATCGGCTGGCTGCACCGAAACAACGCCAGAAGCAGGATGAGGAGGAGGGTGGTGTGGTGGGGAGAGGCGTGCGGCCCGCCGCGCGGACCGCGTGTGCTGCTGCTACACCGAGCCAGCCAGCCAGCCAGCCAGCCAGCCGCGCCGCGGATCCTTGAAAAACAAGACGCGTGCGCCCCTGGCAGAGTTCTCGCTCGGCGCCCTATATAACGACCCTAGAACAACTCCTCCCCTCCCCCCTGCGTTGAGCCTTATTATTCTCGGGTATACTCCCCTGTTTGCCTCCGTGGTTCATTCTCTTTCTTTCCCGCGGTTCAAACCCTCTTTTTGTTCTTTCTCATTTTCTGCGTTCCTCTCTCCCGCACTCTCTCTCTCTCTCTGGCTGGGTCGAGGTGTCATGCGGCGACGGCGTTCTTTGTGCCACGCAGCAGCAGCAGCAGCGGCAGCAGAGTGAGAACCCGCAGCTCGGCAGGATATCCCTGGCCCCCCCTCGGGCGGCGTCCCATCCCGTGAAGGTTGACACACTGGCATTGTGCTGCGTCGCCGTAAATAACCGCTGCTGCCTTCCTAGCTGCTCCCTTCGGAGTATGCGCGCTCGCGCACTGGCTGCAGTAGTCGCCACGGCACATACTTGCGGTTTGTTTTCTCGTACGTATACCCGCCACCCACGCTCCCCCTTTGTACTCAGCTGTCTCTCTCCTTTCCTTTTTTTTGTTTTCCTTTTATTGCGATAACAATTATATGGACACTCCAAGCGAATTGCTTGCCGTCGGCGTCGCCGTCAGGTTCCGTATATATATAGGTATATACATGCTATATGCCAGTGCATGCTATATGACATGCGGTTTATGCGGGTTATATTGCCACGACATTCTACCACTAAAGTTGCTCACACAAGGAGGGGGGAGGGGGGGATATTCTGTAGGATTCCACTTAGTGGACTATCTATTTCGGCCGCTGCTGACTGGCTGGAGCTGCATGAGTGAGGAGGAGACAGGTGCCCCCAGCCAGTTTCCTTCTCGCTCGTACAGCTGCAGTCAATCAACAACAGCAGGATTGGACAGTCCGCTAGGTGGACTCTTACAGAATACCCCCACAGTTCTTACATTCTTGACAAAATTATTCTACAGAATTTTGAGAATGGCAGCCCACAAACGATAATGTCATGAAACAAAACACCCATCTTACCCCTTTGTACTCAGCTGTCTCTCTCCTTTCCTTCTTTTTCTTTTTTATTGCGATATCATTTATACGGTCACTCAAAGCGAATTTTTGCCGTCGGCGTAGCCGTGAGGTTACCGTATATATTTAGGTATATGCATGCTATATGCCATGCCATGCTATATGACATGCGGTTTATGCGGGTTATATTGCCACACCGTTGCATCACTAAAGTTGCTCATACCAGGTGTTACATTCTTCACAAAATTATTCTTCAGAATTTTGGGAATGGCAGCCCACAAACAAGTGTCATGAAACAAGACACCGACAGTGCATGCCTTTTTATCCTAAATCTTCTCAGCACTTAAATATTAAACGTGCCAAACAATAACAGAGCTCAAACCTGAAAATGACGGTAATTTTACTGGCAGCGCTATTCACTGCCTCCGGGATCGGCCCAGGAAAGAGGTTTGGAACTATACCCGATACGGAAAAGTGGTGGTAAAGTCGATAAGACGATAGGCTGGCCCACCTATACTATAAGCTTCGATCCCCACGCACTTTCTGTGGAGCCCTAATAATCTCTATCGGTATTCTCTAATTTTTTTAAATTGTTGCTTATCGCTTATAAAGCTACCAAACATCTACATTTACACTATTATAATAACATTGAAAATTACGCATTTTTGTGCAGATACAAGGCATTACACCTTTTGCGTGACGGGGCTGGGGTACTCGCCAAAGAATGCTCACGCATTTAAAATAAGTATGCTTACCAATAGTATTACTAGGGAGCCAAGAGATGCATGTACAGGCTCCCTAAGTATTACGCTTTCGTTACTTGCGGTTTTAGCAAGCGACCCCCTATGCTGACCATACTGATACACGTTTTACGTCGAAACATAGTTTCAGGCATATTCGCATTGGTTTTGGAGTTGTTACTTTAAAGCATATTAAGGAATCTTAAGAATTATTTTGTTTGAATTTTTACGGTAATGTTGTTTATAACGCAAATTTATATGAATACGAAATTTGCAGACTCGCCAGAGCAAGTTCGGGGGGCTTTTCAAGATGTCATATGTTAGCGGTCAGTATATGTTTGGTTTCATTGGCAGTCTATAGCGGTTGTGGTCGACCGGGAAACGTTTCTATTTCAATACCGAATTCTGGGGATGCACAACGTTTGGAAAAGCCAAGCGCATTTAGGTATCCCTACGTGGATGAATGAGAAAGCATTGCGAAGTCTTCGCGATGACGACTCGTTTTACGAAACGTAACGGTGTTGTTTTCACGTTGCCTAGTATCATTTCTCGCATCACGTGCCTCGGCCTCGTTCGCGTATACTTGCGTGGACGTCCAAAGGAGCCGGGCGCAGCTGCTGACTGAGAAGTCCAAGTTTCGTCCATCGGAGCGCACGACAGAACTCACCGATATCACCGCACCGACTGGCAATGGGCCAGCACATTCTCAGAGGGAGGGGCAGTATGTGAACGCTGGCATAATGAGCGTCATCGGAGCCAGCGGTGGAAAAAGACGACGACGAACGTGCGAGCAGTGTAGGACGTATTGAGCAACAGAAAGCTGTATCGGGAGTTTTTCAATCTCGCCATGGATGGCGCGCCGGCTGGGCCGTCTGTGCGTGCGCTTCAGCGCAAGCGACAGGCTGAATCCAATCATCCAGTAGATATAGCTAGACGGCAGGCTGCGAAATCTCAGGCAAAGGCAAGGTTGGCTGCTGAAACACCGGCGCAAAGAGAGGCCAGATTAGCACATTATAGAGAAGCTCACCAAGCGCGGAAGCGGGTGCAGAGTGTTTGCAAAACCAAGCCAAACAGACCTTTAACTCGTGATATCTAGGTTTACAAGAGTTAAACCTCAGCCAATCTCTCTCTCTCTCTCTCTCTCTCTCTCTCTCTCCTCTGTGTGTGTGTGTGAGCGTGATTCACTTTTCCGCTTTCCGCCTCATCTTTCTGCCACTTTAAGCCCTTCCCCAGTTCAGGGTAGCAAACCGGAGGTCTGCCTCCCGACCAACCTCCCTGCCATTTGCATGTCGTATCTCTCTCTCTCTCTGCGGCACGTTTTCACCTGTAGGGACCTCTGCCTCGATGTTGCGAAGTAAACCTTGACTTGCCTTCACTCCGACTTATTTACTCGCGTTATTCTCGCTACCATTTGAACGAAAGTTACCGACGAGAACGCTCCGTCCTTGGAGAAAGAAAAGAAAAAAAAAACTTTCCTACACACACCAGCCTTTTCGGCGAGAACCCCCTCCCCCCGCCCCTCCTTCTTGAACTATATTGCTCAAGCACTGGCTCTGACCTTGGGTTGGGATGCTGCTTCGCTTGGCATGCGACTTCAAACCCGTGCTTGAGACCCCTTGTCGGGCGACGAAAGTGTGAGAGAGAGCGCTGATTTATCGAGACTTATTTTTGCGTGCTCTATGCACAAGAGCCAAGGTTTTCTTTCACCAGAGCACGCGAGTCAACATGGTGTCCCTTTGTTTAAGGTGAGCCCTCCTACACCTCGATACTTTTTGTGTTCTGCGGCTAAGCACCATCCCACCAACTCGTCTGCAGCGAACGCGTCAGCGAACCAGGAAAGAGAATCAGAAGAACGGTTCCTCCATTGCGTCCTCCGCATCTGAATCGCCCTCCGCGCGACGCCGACAGAATGGAAGCGTCACCGAAGGATTATAGACCCTTTTATCCGCGCTGTGGCAGCAGTGCATCTATGACCCCAGAAAACTTCCAGTCATCCATTTAAAGAACCCCAGGTAGTCAAAATTAATCCGGAGCCCTCCACTACGGTGTTCCTCATAATCAGAACTGGTTTTGGCATCCAGAAAGAAGAAGAATTTTAAGCGAAGCTTTATAGGCTCACAAGTGCCGGCGGTAGTGGTGGTGTCACGCTGAAAAGTGGGCTGATCCTGGCGATAGTGCAGAAAGGGTCCAAGCTCAATGGCACATACCAGGGATAAGAAAGAAAGAAAGAAAGAAAGAAAGAAAGAAAGAAAGAAAGAAAGAAAGAAAGAAAGAAAGAAAGAAAGAAAGAAAGAAAGAAAGAAAGAAATCACGTGCGGCGCGCACACCCGCATTCTATATGCTACACGCGTGATCACGTGACACACGCGCGACCAACCAGGTTCGTTTGGTGTGTCGCGAGGCCCTATGGACATGCAAGGAAAGCGGGTTGGCGCGCGCTCCTCCGGCTTCCCTCACTTCAGATCAATTTCGGCAAACAGATGGGAAGGTTTCGCGTGGTGCGCTCTGCAAAGGAGCAAGCTGCGTTTGATGAACGCCGGCGTGAACTCGCTCGGGAAAGGGCTCGTCGTCGACGTGCCGATTCTAGCGTGAGCGCTTCCCTAGCCGAGGCTCGTCGTCAGCGAAGAGCCGACGATCCCGAGACGATGGCTTCCGAAGCAGCCGTCAGCGACGATCAGAGAATCCCGAGGTGACGGCTTCCAAACGTTACCCTGACGAAGGTCAGATACACACACGACAAGCTTCGCTTACCCCCATTTTCTCTACAGGGGAAGGGCTGGTGATTTTTTGGCATGAAAGTTAGTGAAGGAAAAAGAAGCATTTTGTCTCATAATATGCTATAGGCAGATGTTCCTGATGTGTTCAAACATCAGGAAAGTGCCCCATGCGTCGAGCTAATAGCCTTCTAGTTGTACTAGCAGTAAAACTCGCTTATCAAGAATTCTTTCTCTGCACCAAAACTGGAGCCTGCAGGAGAGTTCTATATAGGCATGGGCTACTGTAAGTTTTGTTGTCGCAGAGTGCTTGACCGGAAATCTTTGGGGAGCTCTGTTTGCAAACACAAAACGGGTCTATAGCAGCGCACGTTTCATTTTCAGGAACACGTAGCCGGCTGTCGTTACGAGAAAGTTTTAGAAGTAGCGTACACAAGTCACTTAGAGTATGTGAAAACCCAAACTCCACTGTAGGCCCTTTGCGATCTTCCATGCTCTCTTTGGTTTCTTATACGTACGCCCGGAGGTTCGAGTCCCCCAACGCTAGGGTGTACCCTAATCTCAAACTCTCTGCTATACATCTATCCTTGCAGTTCAGCAACTCGAAAGTTTCATACTACGAAAAACTGTACGTAACCGTAAGAAAAGTGAAGTCCTTTGTCGACAGCATCAGGCTGCAGAGGTCGACTAAGATTAGCGCAGATTAGTACAGGGAGAAAGATATCCATAAGAAAAAGACAGTAAGCCACATTTCTTTGTTTTTTTTTTTTCTTATCGAAATATCGGGGTTAAGGAACAGAGTAAGCCATTGAAAGTATAGACGTCGCGTGCCAGCACTCAAACTTTGAAATGTCTTTGAACGATGCACCGAAAATAAAGGAAAATAATAAGAGAAGAAGAAATATGAGAATAAAGGAGAGTGGCCGAGTTTTCGCGAGTCGTACACTCTAAACGGATCGAGGAATCGCGTGATCACGCGAGAACTCGCCAAATAGTCTTTCGTCCTATAATCGGGGTCAGCCGAGGCCGCCACCTCGAATTAAAAGAAAGAAAGAAAGAAAGAAAGAAAGAAATAAAGAAAGAAAGAAATAAAGAAATAAATAAATAAAGAAAGAAAGAAAGAAAGAAAGAAAGAAAGAAAGAAAGAAAGAAAGAAAGAAAGAAAGAAAGAAAGAAAGAAAGAAAGAAAGAAAGGAGAACTATTTCAAATCGATCAAGAAGCGCGCTGAGTGCTTATTTTGGAGTGCATCGATGGGCCTTCCGCTTCTCTTCGGCCCTCCGACCCTCGCAACTAAATCATCGCCGTCGCTTTAAAAGTGGGCTCCTTCTGTTACTTTACATTTTCGTCACGCCTTCATTATTTCGTTTCCGTGTTTAAAAAAACTTTATTTTCCACTTGCGCCTTTCAACGTTGCCTCTTCGATCCTTGATAAACAGGGTGCCTGTTTCGATCTGGCGCCCGGAGCCTTGACGACACCTCAGGTGCCCGAATAATTGCCCCCAAGGGCACCACGCCGACGTATGCGCGTAAACACAGTCGAAAACTAAAAGAATACAAAAACAAAAAAGATCTAGCCATCTATTTTTATATCGTCTGAACTCGCGAATGCTTCTAGAAAAAGAGAGAGAGAAAGGAGCTATTTTATGAGTCCACCAAGTGGTTTGCCTGGCGCGGCCACGCTTGCCGTGACATTCTAGATGGGAAGGACGGAAAATGAAATCATAACCACAATGCACGTCACGGATACGCAAGATGCACTAGACACGTCACACCGCGCTACATGCGTGTAAAAACAAATCAAGGTATCTCGTCAAGACTTGGCTTCCCAGGATGGTTAAAATGCTTTTTTAGAAAACGACGCACTGCTGGCGGAAAAGTTTGCCGTAAAAAACGAAGTTGCTGCAATTGCCGGCTCCGGCCGCTACAGCTGTGCGGACTCTCTAATATAATAACATCGCTCGACGCAACACACCGATATAACCTTCGGGGAAACGGCCACGAGTCGAGAGATCGTTTATTCATTTTAGCAACAAGGCCGCGCGGGCGCGGCAGGCACTGTATTATGCGTATAAATATAAACGACGCAGTAGTGGGCCCCGCTTGTTTACCGTTTAAAGTTATCCGTAATTCATCACGCCCGCAGTGGAATTGCGTAAGCCGTGTTTCGGTTCGGTTTGTTGCTTCTGCCGGCTCTTCATCCGTCTCTCCGCGGCCCAGCGCCGACCGGGCGCGACAGTGTAAACAGTATACGCGAGGAAACTGCCGCTATATACTTTAGCTCGCGAAGGATGGGCCGAACTCACTCCCTCCCTCCCAACCCCGGTCAGGCTGACCCGGTTCCCTCAGTTGGCGTCATTTCCGGATCGGCGAAAAAAAATCCCTGCGTCAGTGTGCGCCAGCGAGCTTATATAGGTCTCTTGCTTTCGCCGGACACTTTCTTCCTATACACTTAGGCTTGTTTATATTTCGACACACCTTATATCATCTTACCGTACGTTGACATCGACGGACCCCGTGATGTGTGTGCAGTTCTTCGATTCGCAATTTCTTGTTTTGTTGCTGGGTTATTGGAATCAGTTGTCGGTCGCGTCGCGATGCTCATTTGTCTGCACTTAGCAAATCTCCAGGAAGCGTGGTGAATCACTCACTCGCCTGAGTATGAGCGAAAAGAATAAGGGGTTGCGAGGGATTGTGATTGATTGGTTGATTGATTGATTAAAGTCCCCAAGCAACGTTTAATCTATAAGAGAGAGAGAGGAGAGAGAGAGGAAGGCAGGGGTGTTAACCAGTCAAGAGTCCGGTTGGCTACCCTACGCTAGGGAAAGGGCGAAGGGGAAGAGAAAGAAGGGAGAGAGAGAGAGAGAGAGAGAAGGTACAGAGACGTGCACGGACAGTAATAGAGTCAAAGGCGCTCGCACAAACCAGACGTTCTCAGAAAGCGCTAAAGTGCCTTCACTGCCTTCTGAGCCGATGATCGGTGGGGACGGTGTTCTATAGTATAATCTGTTCACTCAGAGTACGATCATCTAGTTTCCTGAATGCGTTAAACATAGGTTGTCTTTCTGCTTCAAACTGAGGACAGTGGCACAATAGGTGGTCAATGTTCTCCTCGCAACCGCAGACATCACACGCAGGACTGTAAGCCATTCTAATTACTATAGTGCTGAATAAGCTTTCGTAAAGGTAACTCCCAATCACAACCGACACAGAAGAGACGCCTCGCGTCGGTGCAGACCGGCCGGCGGTCCGAGTTGCAGCGAAGAGCTTAGCCTGTGCTGGTCTGATGCGCCTTGTATGTGTATTCCACTCAGCTAACAAGAGTGTGCGTGCTAGAATGCGAAGCTGTCTCGCAGCGTCGGTCCTTGAGAGAGGAATGCGGACGCGGCGGTCTTCTTGGTTTGATGTACGAGCTGCCTTATCGTCGTCATCATTTCCAATGATCCCGCAATGGCCTGGTATCGACTGAAAAGAGACATCGTGGCCTTTTTCTGTCAATTGATGAATAAGTTCCATGATTTCGCATGTCAGGTGATCGTGAGTTCCATGTCGGAGAAACGACTGTACAAATTGTAAGGCCGGCCTTAAATCGCAGAAGACTGTCCATTTTTCAGGACTCTCTGCATGTATTTCTCACATTAGGCGCACCGCGGAGAGCCGCGAGCTCTGCAACTGTAGACGTAGTGATATGGGAAGTCTTGAACCGTTGAGTTATTCGCATTGTTGGGAAAACTGCAGCGCCACCAGAACTGGTTGATGTAGCTGAACCATCAGTATAGACGTGGGCGCAGTCGCTGTATTTCTCGAACAAGAGGAGTAAACAAAGTTGCTTGAGTGCAGATGGGCGGTAAGTCCGACTTTTTCTGAAGTCCTGGGATTGTGAGGTTTACTCGAGTACGGCTCACACACCATAGAGGAATCGAAGGTCTTGCCGCAGGTGCGTACCTTGACGTAAGAGAGGCACGGTGCGCGAAGACAGTTGCACTGAATGTCGTGTGTCGCCTTTCTGCAGGGAGACATGCGAGGCGGTGGGTAGGTGTCCGGGCGAACTGTCGTATGTGCACACGCATTATTTCAATCGCAATGTGCGTTCTAATAGTGTAATCTTGAGGCTACTGCAACAACTTCTGTCGTTGCACGCGCTCCGCGGTAGACCACGTCGTATCTTGAGGGCTTGCTTGGACGCTTTGGATTGTGTTCAGGTTAGTTCTGCAGGTGTTGGAGATGACTGGTAGGTTGTACCGCAGGAATCCCTGTACAGTTGCAGCATAGATTGTATTCACACTCCCCAGGTTTTTCCTACTAGGAACTCAAACGTGTGGCAAATTTCCTTGAGACGTTTTCTCACATAGTTCACATGAGGGGTCCAGGAGAGATTTCTGTCAATAGCCACCCCCAAAAAAATATGTGACTTGTGCTGCACGATATCAGCTGTCCGTCGACGGATATCACGTATGGAGACATTGATTTCCTGGTAAATGCCACCACTGCCCACTTTTCACATGATATTTGAAGCCCTATTGTTATCGAAGGTAGGATGATGTTAAAGTGCCTGCCTTCTGAAGCCGCGCGCGAAGCTGAAATCACGTCACACCGGGCCCGACGTCCAAATACAAATGTCGTCGGCATAGATGGAGAAGATAAGAGATTATATAAGAGATAAGAGAGACCGTATTGAAAGGCTTCGGATTAATTTGGACACCTGTGGGTTCTTTACGTGCAATAAAGTTATTAGAACCCTTAAGAGTCTTTCCTGATGTCTGTAACTCACTCCTTACAGATTTCAGTGAGCTAATACACCCATATAAAACAGTGTTCTGTCGGGATTACACCCAGCAATTCCCTTTTTAAAGCGATATCTCCTATGCTCACATTCCCTTAGTCGTTCGGATGACAACTGCGCCGGTATCCACCTAAGGAATCCGAAAGTCATTTAACAGGCGTTTATTTTAAAAAAATAGAAATAAAAGCTTGGCAATGTCGCCCCTGGATTCGAACTGTGGTGCCGCAGGTTGACCGTCAGAACGTTTACCTCTCAGCCACTCCGCTTTTATTTCTTTTATTTTATATTATTTTTATTTATTCCTTTATTTTATTTTTGCGACGTTATCGCAGAGATGAATATACAGCGCCTGGGGAGCGCGGAAGCGCCACTGTGCTAGGCTGACGCCACACTCTCCAGCTTATCTATAAGCTAGAGCGCCAAGGTGTAACAATTTAAGCGCAGCAAGCAGTAAGAGCCGAAAGGGGGATATATATGAGAGAGGAAGGCAAAATAATTGTCGCCCTACAACAGAGGCGCGTCACCTCCGCAATGAACGCAGTGTTCTTCTTATCGGCGGAAGATTGCTCCTCACGTGCACCTGCGCGTGTTTACGCCAACCGATACAGCGTAAAACAGTGCAAGATTTATTGCGCATAATATTGCTCCGAATCGAACCCCCGACCTCGCGCTCAGCTTCAGGACGCCATAGCCAGTGCGCCAAAACCACGGGTGCAGTTATAGTGTACCCGTAATATGGCGTGTAACTCACCCCCAAGGAGGTTGAAATCAACCTTCTTGCTCACCCCACTCGCTGAAAGCCATCTGCTCTCAACAAATGCCAGAGCTCTTTGTTGCATTCCGCCCCCATTTCCGGTTGATAATCACCGCTTCTGTTAGGTCGCTTGCATTCGACTTCGTCGCGCTCGTTAGTTTTAACCACGAAGACATGTCAAGCTGAAGCTTCGCAGGAACCGAGCAGATCTTGCATACTGGTGATCGTGCTAATAAAAAAAAATTATGGGGTTTTACGTGCCAAAACCACGACCTGATTATGAGGCACGGCGTAGTGGGGGATCCCGGAATAATTTCGACCACCTGGGGTACTTTAACGTGCACCTAAGTCTAAGTACACGAGTGTTTTCGCATTTCGCCCCCATCGAAATTCGGCCGCCGTGGCCGGGATTCGATCCCGCGACCTCGTGCTTAGCAGCCCAACACCATGGAGCCACTAAGCAACCATGGCGGGTTGGTGAGCGTGCTAATATGTGTCCGGTAAAATTCCCAGACAAGTAAATTATTAATAGTGTTCCAACAAACATTCATATAGAGAGAATAATTGATATTTGGGATAGAATTGGTATATATTCCTCCTGGTGCACGTGCTGGGCGCCACACAAAGCACACAAGACAAGGCGTTATGGGGTGCGCGATGTGAGCGTCGCGGGGGGTGAAACCCCCGACCTCACGCTCAGCAACAGAATACCATAGCCACTGAGTTACCATGGCAGATCATGTGTACTTAACCAAGAGCTCGAATAGACTTCTAAATAGAGAGAGAGAGAGAGAGAGAGAAAGATCTTTACTGAAAAGCATAGTGTTTTAGCCAGCGTATTTTTGCTTGCATGCTACTCTGCAGGGAATGGGATGAAGGAGAAGAAAGGCCCTAGAAGAAGGTGAGCAGAAGAAAAAAGGGGAAAAAACAAATACAGGTCTTGTGATGTTATCGGCAGTAGAATAAGTGTCCGATGCGATGAAGGTAGATAATCTAGGTAAAACTCGACGGCTGATGCAAAATAACATAAAATCGCAGTCTTGATGCGACGACATTGCGTGAGTCATACTTTAGAGAGCAACCAGATTGACTCAGTATATAAAATCAAGAAGTCCAGGGCTTTTCGCTGTTTTGATGGGCAAGGCCATGGAGGGACCCAGCATCAGCGGCAATGTCAAGGAGCGTTGGTCGAGCTTTTCCATGTTTTTTTTTTTTTTTTTTAGTATATATCGATGTCTCTCGTCTCTAAGCGTCGTAAAGGTCTCCTTTTAGAGCGAAAGCATTACTACGCCATGTCCGCAAGGTCATTCATCGCGTCGCAATGCCCTTGAGCCACAGGGGCGCAAGTGTGGAAGGTATGACGTCACGCCACGTGATCCGCTGCGGAGAAGCGTCGCAGCTGCACTCGCTCGGAGCCTCGCCGCTGCGGTACCACGTGACTAGGCGAAGGTTTAATGCCTGCTTCGCCGGCGCTTGATCGCTCACTCCCGCCATGGATAGCGTGCCGGCAGGGCCGTCTGTGCGTGCGCTTCAGCGCAAACGACAGGCTGAATCCAATCATCCAGTAGATATAGCTACACGGCACGCTGCGAAATCTCAAGCGAAGGCAAAGTTGGCTGCTGAAACACCGGAGCAGAGGGAAGCCAGATTAGCACGTTATAGAGAAGCTTACCAAGCGCGGAAGCGTGCATTAATGAAACACTGTGTGCATAGTCCTTGCAAAACCAAGTCAAACAGACCTTTCGCTCGTGATAACTAGGTCTACACGAGTTAAACCTCTTTCTTTTTTTATATATCTTCACGTGGATAACCGTTCCTTTCTTGGCTCCAGCAAACATGAGAGGAGCTATCGCGGGCTCGTGCCCCTGCACCCAGTTCTCCGCCTAGCCCTTCTAATCCATTCCAGCCCCTCCGAGACCGCGGTATACAACAAGCAGCCGGCGTAGGCTCGTCATAACGACGCCATTCTGCGCCAGGCCAACGCGCACGCGATTGGCACGGGCTCAAGATGTGGGCGTCGCGCGCTCGCAGCCCACGCAATGCGGCGCAGATAATCCAGGAGACACGGCCGGCTAGGGCCTTAGGTCCGCGCCCGGGCCCCGCGCATCCCACCAGCCGGTGGCGGCGACGCCAACGCGCGTGCCAGCGCCGCCAGCAGCGCGTTGTGATGGCTTTGGTGCGCCGACGTGCGAGAATATGCGTTGGTCATCGGACTCGCGGAGGCGTTGAGAAGGAAATGCGGCTAATTAGGGATGTCGTGCGAACCCTCCCGGGCGAACCGTCGTGAAGTAGCGCGAGCAAAGAAAGGCGATTGTTGCTGTATTCACTGTCGCGACTTGGCCGTGACATTTTTAGTTCAGCAACGCCATTCCCGAGAACTTCTTTCTACTCTGTTCGTTTTCTCTCTTTTGTTCTGGTCCCCCCCCCCCCCCCCCCCCCGGTTGTGTTCCATATTTACCACGGTGTCACCCGGCCCCTGCGGGCTATCGTTTTATTCATTCCATCCTCAAGCCTCGTGGCCTTGAGGTCAATCTCCGCAACGGATTTCGCAATATCCGTGGATATATATATATATATATATATATATATATATATATATATATATATATATATATTGCAGCGCGTTAACTGCAGTTGCAGTATACGATCGTGCCATGGGGGTCTAACTCACACGAAAGTGCGTTCCTCAGCTGTCTGAGTGAAGCCGTCGTCCAAGCCGAAGACCGGCGGAAGCCAATCAAAAACCAATCCTTTTTTTTTTTTTTTTTTTAGGGGCCCGGGCTGTCGGCGTGTAATGTGATCTCATGTACGTCGTCGTGGTCACGCGCAAGAAGAGGGTCAAAACAAGGCATCCGAACAAAATATCAAAACCGGTTCAAAATAAACTGGCATGATTCAGAATAATGTAAAAGGTAGGAATAAACAAGCATTAAGCGCATTAATTAGCAGAAACTCGTGAAAATCTTGTAATGTGATCTCATGTCATCACGGTTCCGTGCAAAAATAAGATCTCAAAATAGCGTCAAAACAAGTGCAGAATTGATCAAAACCGGTTCAAAGTAAGCTAACACGATTCAGAATAATTCAAAAGGTACTAATACTCATGAATGAATTGAATTAACAGAAATTTGTTAAAATTGCTTCTAACTATCATCAGCAAAGGCTTTGGCTCCATGTTGGTGGTGGTTTCCCACCAGTTGTGCCTTAGCACAGGTGTCAAAACGGATGGCGCATTGCTAAACACAAGCTAAACGAAGGATAAAACAAAATAAACACAAGGAACACACAAGGGAAACACCGGCGAATCACTGCTTCGCACTTCGCCAGCTTTCAAGTTGAGTGAAACTGCATTACTGCCGAGTTTACCAAGGCCACTGTCCCGGACTGGTACCCAATTTCGTTAACTTGGTAAGTACCAAAATTGGCATAGTATGACAAGAGTATATGACGAGCATAAATGATAGGTCATGGCATGCCCGTCATGTAGGTCATGAAACAGCCGCCTACGACTTGGTGCTCTCATGGTCGTTTCGTTAACTTGGTAGGTACCAAAATTGGCATAGTATGGCAAGAGTGTATGACAAACATAAATGATAGGTCATGACATGAATGGCATGACGTGCCTGTCATGTTGGTCATGAAACAGCCGCCTAAAATGATAATGACACAGTGAAAGAAGACTAACACTCAAAGACCACCTAAATGGGTTCGGACGTGGGTCAAGGAAACACTAAAGGATGATGGTAGAAGTCATAGTCATCAGCATGACTCAGCAAAAATGACAAGTACTATGCGAAAAAAAATATTAGCACTCAAAAACCACTGATATGGGTTCTGACGTGGGTACAAAGTGAAGGAAACGCTAAAGGATGGTGGTAGAAGTCATAGTCACCAGCATTACTCAGCAAAAATGACAATGACTCAGCGAAAAAAAGATTAACACTCAAAAAACAATAGAATGGGTTCGGATGTGGTACTAAGTGAATTAATAGGCTAAAGGTTGATGGTCGAAGTCATAGCCATGAGCATGACTAAGGCTTTCGCCTTAAGGTCTCTTCGGCGCCGCGAAAGGAACTCCTGAGGACTCATGACATGAATGTCATGATATGCGTGTCATGTAGGTCATGAAACAGCCGCCTACTTCTTGGTGCTCTCATGGTCATTTCGTTAACTTGGCAGGCTCCTCGCACACTACTTCGCATAACATCGATTCCCACAGGGCGTGGGATCTGCCCGGCTTTCTTTTTTTTTTTTTACTTTTTTTCTTTCTTCTTTTTTTTTAAAGCTTGATTTGATGACAGTGCCTCCGTGAACTTGCGCCATGATGGCGACGGGTCCGGTGTATACAAGCGTAACGTCACGACTGTTTTAAATGGCGATAGCTGGATGATGTGTTGCGCCCGAAAGCTTCAGCGTTACATAGGGGTTCTCGTCGTATACCAGTGATAATCGAGCCTGTAGCTTGTTTAGATAGAGGGTCATATTGCGTCGTAATTGAGAACTATCACATTTCTACGCGGTACGTACATTTAGGTGTGCAGAACATAGTGTTCGGGGACTGTCTTTAAGGCAGCGCGTGATCGCAAACCGCTGATTGCACACCGCGGATTCCTCTGTGTCGCTTGGCTCCTTGCGACTGGCGAAGAACCGGGCCAGCAGTGTTGGCGTGACAGCAGCCGTTGGTGCAATATACTGTCGTGCACACTTGAGGCTGCACGGTTTGGCCGGCCCTTTCACTGAACTGACAGATTCCGCTCTCGGATCGGAGCGCCAAGTGTATAGCTAAGGGAAAGAGAGAAAAAAATGAAGGACGAGAAGCGAGACGTAGTCTTCTTGACAACAGTATCGCACAAGCCCAGACCGCGCCAAATCGGGTCCTGAAAACGTATACAGTATACTACGTACATAACCATGCAAAGGCTGCCGTATGGGTTGTTCTCTCGCCAAATTTCGCTATCCTCAGGGAGGACGTCTGCTCGTATAAAAGTCTAACCGGGGGATTATATGGTGATGATCATTTAATGGCCTCCCCTTTGAAACGTGGCGATGACAAATAGTCACCTAGCCTGCTTGATTTAATCGGGTATGCTATGCATGGTGTTTACAGGTATGCTATACATCATCAGTACATGTGTGGAGGCATTCTGTAAGTGTCCACCTAGTGGACATGTCCATTTCGTCTGCTGCTGAAGTTCTCATTGGCTCGGCTGGGGTACGCGTCAGAAGGAGACAGGCACTCCAGCGAATCAGCACTTGAGCAGCAGACGAAATGGTCATGTCCACTAGGTGGGCACTGTCTTCCCGGAACGTCGATACCGACGGCTATGTGTTTCATGAAGTGACCCGCTTGGAGTAGCATTCTAGGCTAACCGCTAGGCAAACCTCTCCGGGATATTAAAGAAGAGTCTCTCTCTCTCTCTCTCTCAATCTTGTGGTTAATAACCATTCATCAGGGAAGCAACGGCGCCACATTTTATTGATATCATAGTTGCTATCATGCCTGTCTTCCTTACCCCTTTTCTCTTGTCCTCCTTTGCATAACATGCCTGTTTATAGCCAACTTATCTCACATCAGATGCCCTCCTATACAACACCGACGGCGAATCGAGCGATATAAGCGTCTGGTTCACTTTTCTACTATTTCGTCTTCCCTGACGCAGCTGGTGTAACTGACACGTCCTTGATCCGTGTCTTCTTATACGACACCAATGGCGAGACTAAGCGTTATCATCGTTGACTCGATTGGCAGCGACAACTCCACCTCGTAGAAGCAACTCCACCATGCACCGTCGTTCGCCAGCGCCGCGTTTGCTTATAGGCTTTCACCCAACGCGCTCTATAGTCCAACGAACTTATCGTGCACAAATATATACGCATTCTTACAACACCTGCGAAAGATGGCCCAAGCGCGCTTTCGGAACAAATCCAAAGAAGAGCCGTACTGGAGACCGGGCCGCTGCGGTGGTGGGCCTCTTTCGCAGTTCTGACCGGCGCGTTGCGTCAGACTCGGGAAGACCTACAGCACAGCTCGCGCATTGATCAACGCACCCCTACCCCCCTTCGCCGAGCGAGCCGCCGCAGAGTAATCAGAAACACAACCAGACGAGCAGGCGCGAACTGTAACTACGTACACGCTCGAACACACGCACATGCAGCGAAAGAGAGCGATCTGGGGCCAGCGCATCTGCATAACGCATAAGTAAAGATATCCCCCCTGCCGCCATAGGTGAGAGATCCGAGAAGCGAAGCAGGGCCACCGTATCTGCCTCACGCTGCGGCGCGTTTACGTCGAGATTAGTGCGCCGGTTGCCACCACCGCTGGCGGCGCGGCTTCGATCAGGCGTCAAAACCTCGTTAGTCCCGAGGGTGTGCGGGGAAGCAGGCTCTCCAGGGGTGCGTGCGTCTGTGTGTGTGTGTGTGTATCGGCTGCCTTCGAGTACACACCGCAGGCGAGCCCCGTGTTTGCTTGTGCGTGATGAACGAGGGTCGGCTAAAGGATCGAGGCGGTTGCAGCGGAAAAGAGCGGCGGCTCAGAGGCGTCCGTTTTTCAACAACCCCATGTGCCGCGACGGCTGGGTTGTTTTGTTTGTGGTCCTGCGGTTGTTGGTTCGCATCAATGCGGCTAACTAGGACCCGCATTCACAAAAAAGAAAAAAAAGAAATGTTATTACGCTACAATTGTTCGTAAGAGCAGGTATCGTCAACCAGTCAATCGTGATTTTGACACAATTATTTATTTTACAACACTGTAGAGGAGTTAAGCCATCCCAAGCAGGAGAGGTTACTCAAAATACATTTCTAAGCATTTTCTTTCAAGCAATGAAACATTACTGCACTCTAAGTAGACGCAGGCAGAGAATCCCATAGCTCAACAGGGCTAGAGAAAAAAAAAATTTTTTTAGAAGGATTTGTTCTAGCATGCAAGTACGGGCGTGCAACCTTGCTATTTTATTTTATTTATTTATGTCTCAAGGGTCGCAATGAGACATAACATGAGGGGTACATAGTCAAGCCGCGACGACCACTTTGGTGGATCAGGCATTTATTCCGTTCCAGATATGTTTTAGAGTGGTGTATAGCTGATAAGGAAACATAAGCTAAGCTATCTGCCGCTGTACTTGCAATGGTTGCGATAATAATTAGCGAAGGTGGACGAACAGTGGCTACCAGCCCTTGCGAACAAGAAATTCAGCACCAGGTGCTCCTCTACTGCGGGATACAGTGACACTTCCCGAGCTTTGAAATCCGTGTAGAGGGAAAATTGAAGTGAACAGAATGAGAAACACGCGTGTGATTGTTTACTGATAGAGAGCGAGGACACATAAGACCGTGCTAAAGACGACGTCGTAGTCGCGCAAAGCTACGCACATGTAGGCGATGTAGTCCTGCTGAATTACACGCAGAAGGCGTGCGACAGAATTACCACCCGTGGGTGGAACGCATCGCCGTTATATATAACTACTAACGAAAATAACTCGTAGCCCGCTTTACCTGCCTCTAACAACTCCCATGCCTTCCTTTGCTGAAATGGCCGTCAGCCTTATACGTCGCGACACATGCAGTCGTGACGAGACACTCACACACTTTATTTGTGTCTGGCCGTGGTATATATGGTGCCGAGAGGCAAATGATCTGCACAGAGTTGGTTAAACTGGACAATCGTACGACGCATGCATAGTGTACACAAATAACAACACAACACACAAACAAAACACATACACACACATACAGCCGGCTCCACACCAGCAGGTCACACACTGGCACGCCGCAAGAATGTTACCTCCAAAACGATACAGTTCTTGTACGACAGGACTCGACACCGACTAACCTGAATTAAAAATGAAGCGACACCAGATATAAACCGAAATAAAAAGAACACAAAAGAGTGTGACTTACAAGGTACCAAGCATCTTGTTTACCTGCCATATAGAAGTTCGCTGCTTCGATCACGCTGTGATAGTTTATAGCCAATTAAGAACAAGGTGACATTCTGACATTCTGGTGGCATTCGAATTCATCTTACTTAGCTGATAGTTGGCCTTAAAGCTGTCAACTAAAGGGAATGTATATACGTGTTCTTCCATGAACTAAAATTCGTTGCGAGTGTCAGCTTCTGTAGTCGACCCGTAATTAAGCTGGAACATGCAAGAGCCTGCCCAAGAGAACACAAGCAATAGCCCATCTCCGCGTCAAATTAATAGCGCCACCGCCCCGAATCGCTCAACGTATAATGCTCCGCGCAGCAAAAACAAACCCTTCTCTCGTACAAGTTCGGTACCACTAAGAAATATGAGAAGAAGCCAGGTCACCTATCTTCCGAAGGACCGTTGACCCGTGAATTGTGACGTCATGTAAGTAGGCCGACCTTCCACAGACATCAAAAAGGATGTCGGTCCACTAGTGTGAAATCGGACAAGGCCGCATTCGCGGTGCTCACGCTTACGTCATACCGCGCTAATAAATAGAGAGAGAGAGAGAGAGAGAGAGAGAGAGCTGCATTAACGGGTTCAGGACCTCAGTCCAGGTAGATTCAGAAAAGGATACTTGTATGGCGTTGTAGATCCAAGCGCCCAGGTATATAGCGTTATCTATAAGGCGTTGATTCATTTAACGATATGATCGACCGATCTCAATATATGGCACACGCGTACACTAGCGGGCACTCCCGTCTGTCTAAATCCTGCTGCGCGCGGCCGTTGTTCAGATGAAATTTGTGTGCATCACGAAGGGCGTCACCGCCCTTTCGCCGACACCGTTTCCGTTTTTACCACCTAATTCGCCACGTTCGAATGCCGGGCACGCTTATGCATATCGTGACTATACGAGAACACGAAGCGGCAATTAGGGAGTGGGCCGGACACGAACACGCCCCTTCTTTTCTGTCTAAAGTGAGGGCGCACGCCAACGACGTACGCGTCGTCGTGAAGAAACTCTCGTGCGAAATAAACGCGTCCCGAGAAATAAAGAACGTCCCGAGCCGAGCAGCAGGCCGCGCAGAAGGGGGGAGGGGGGGGGGGGGGGGGGGAACCACCGGCGTTTTCAATTCGCGCCGCCTCTTTGTGATGGCGCGCGCGTCGCTCACGCGAAGGTGGCGGAGCCGTCGACAGCGCTGGTTGGCGCGACCCGAGCTCAAACACCAAGAGCGGAGTTGGCGTCGGGTTAGGACAAACAGAACAAAGGCAAGGCAATGCAAACGAACGGCTCCTCGAAGTTGCGCGACAGAAGTCGCGAAACATGCGCTCTAGACTACATAGAAAGAAAGAGCTGAGAGAGTTCGGAAGAGAGAGAATGGTGCGCCGGGAAAGGGAGGTGGTAGAGAGAGAAAAGAGCGAGAGAGGGAGACAGTTTGAAATTAACAACGGTAACTACATCAATCACGTATTAAAGAAAAACCGTGACAGCTTTTTGGGTGAAGATTGGGGGAAACAAATTATAAAGAAAGGAGCCACAAAGCCACTAATGAACACCGCAAGGAAGCATAGAGAAGAGGAAAAAATCAGCGATGCGGGCTATGGAGCTAGAAAAAAAAAAAGGAAGAAAAGGAACGAAAGCGGGAAAGGGTGAGGAGAGGGAACGATGCATGGGCTGAGAAAACAAGAAGATGCAACGAAAACAACAAAAGACAACGAACAAAGTTTGCAGAAATGAGGAGGTGGAGGACGCAGACGGAAGGGAGGAGGGGGGGGGGGGGGGAACCATGCCGCCACGTTTCTGAAACAAGAGTCGAGATAAAAACTTGCCAGGAATAAGCGGCGAGCAAAAGCCTAAGCGAAAAAAAAAAGAAAAAAAAACAAGAGACGCGCGGACGAGAAAGGGTAGGGGGAGTCGGGCGCGAAGAAGGTGCCACGTGGTTGAATTGAAGAAGGAAGAGGAAAGGGACGAGAGGGTGCTGGAGGGACCCGTTCCGTGTTTAGCAACACGCAGCCGCCGACGTCGCTGCCACGGCCGAAGGGGTTTTCAGCCACGGCCGACCGGCGAGATGCTGCTGCTGCTGCGGCAGCGAGAACTGCAGGGACGAGTTCTTGTAGAGCTATAGTTGCCGTGGCGCCCGAGAAACGCCGCCACCGCTATCGCCGGTGTGTGCTCGAATAAAATTTGAAAAAAAGATCAGCGATTGCGCCGGCTCCGAAGCCGTTCCCTTCTCTCATTCCCATCCATCATCGTACTTCTCCCCTTTCCTCTCACCCTGCGCAGAGTAGCAGGCTAAAGCGGTACAGGACAGGCCAGGCCAGCCACCGTGCCTCGTGGAGGTTCGTATGAAAATTTACTTGAAGGAACTGTGGCTCTAGTGGCTATACGTATAAGCTGCAGGTATGGCTGGTTCAGCCACATGGGAGGGAGCGGGGTTGCTATTCCAGACAACAATGAAATTCATCACCATCAGCCTAGGTTTTTCTTTATGTCCTACTGCAGGACGAAGGCCTCTTCCTGTGATCTCCAAGTACCCTGTCTTGCGCTAGCTGATTCCAATTTCCACTTGCAAATTTCCTAATTTAATCAGCCCCACCAAGTTTTCTGCCGTCCTCGACTGCGCTTCCCTTCTCTTGGCACCCATTCTGAACTCAAATGGTCCGCGAGTTATCCACCCTACCCACTACATGGCCTGTCCAGCTCTGTTTTTAGAGCGAATGCTCTACTACGCCATGTCTCGCAAGGTCATTCATCGCGTCGCAATGACTCTTGAACCGTAGGAGCGCGAGCCGCCGGAGCGCAAGTGTGGCAAGTGTGACGTCACGCCACGTGATCTGCTATGGAGAGGTGTCGCAGCTGCGCTCGCTCGGAGCCTCGCCACTGCGGTACTATACGTCACTAGGCGAGGGTATAACGGCTGCTTCGCCGGCGCTTGGTCGCTCAGTCTCGCCGTGAACGGCGCGACGGCGCGTGCGCTTCAGCGCAAGCGGCAGGCTGAATCCAATCATCCAGTAGATATAACTAGACGGCAGGCTGCGAAATCTCAAGCAAAGGCAAAGTTGGCTGCTGAAGCACTGGAGCAAAGGAAGGCCAGATTAGCACGTTATAGAGAAGCTTATCAAGCGCGGAAGCAATGTGTGTATAGTCTTTGCAAAACCAAGCCAGACTGACCTTTCGCTCGTGATAACTAGGTTTACAAGAGTTGAACCTCAGCCATTTTTTTTTCGCTTAATGCCAATGAGAATATCGGCTATCCCCGTTTGCTCTCTGATCCACAGCGCTCTCTTCCTGTCTCTTAACGTTACGCCTAACATTTTTCGTTTCATCGCTCTTTGTGCGGTCCTTAACTTGTAGTCGGGCTTCTTTGTGAACCTCCGAGTTAATAATGAAATTAAGTTAGATTAAAATAAATTCTGGTGTTTTACGTGCCAGAACCTCGATCTGATTATGAGGCACGATGTAGTGGAGGACTCCGGATTAATTTCGGCGCCCCGGGGGTTCTTTAACGTGCACCCAGTACACGGGCGTTTTATTGCATTTCGCCCCCAATCGAAAAGCGGCCGCCGCAGCCGGGATTGGACACCACTGCCACTAAGCAACCGTGGCGAGTATTCTGGACATTGTCAAATTCCGCCGCATTCTCAAATTTGGCAATGGCGGCATTTTGAGCCAATCAGAGAGGCCGTGACATCCCTCTGGGCCAATCAGAGTTGAGAAGATGGCGAATTCGACAACATGGCGGAATTTCGTCAACGTCCAGAATAGCACCCCGGTAGCGCGTGGAGTTGCCTAGAATTCCCCCACCTGGCTTCAAACGGATTTGTGGCTTTGCTAGTCTAGAAAATACAGCGTTATACGTAAATGCAACAATTAGCACTGATTACGCATGCAAGCAGAAACTTGTGGTTCTCGTGCTTAGAAAGATACGATTTCTTGGTTATTTAGAAAATATAAAGCGCAATAAATTAAGGCACAGGAACGTCTGAAGCCACGAGATCGAAGTTTAGACAAATCCGTGTTTATTGTAACCATCATTCCCGAGGCAGCTGAACGACTGCAGCACCAGAGTTAACTTTAGTAAATTTCGTAGGAAAACTATTGGGCACATTGGACTGGTCGCTTTAGAGTGCTCCAGAGCGCTCCCGCGCGGTGCGGTTTACATTCGGCTGGTCGAAATCGAGTGTTCGGAACCCATTCGTCTGGTTGATTCAGAGCAGCGAGCTCCAGCTCAGAGCACTCGGAAGCGCCAACGCCTCCAGCGTGGGAGCACGATCAAGATTCCGAGCGAAACTCGATCACGTGGCTACTAAGACTGCTCCGGGAGCATCTATATAGCACGTTCGGTTTGGGCATTTCTTTTTTTTCTCTGGCTCTAATCTCTAGATCGCTGCAAGCCGAGTTAGAGCGGGGTAGGACCCAGTCGAATGTACCATGTATGTTGCGCGTTTCATGTAAGTGAAATATCTCTACCATCACCGCGATATGCTATCGTCTATGCGTCCCTATAGATACCTCCGATCTCATGCTTTGCGACCGAATTTGCCAAGCGTGCGCGTGTGTGTGTGTGCGAGGTGGGGAGGGGGAGCGTGTGCTTTCTCGTGCGCTCAGCGTGGCGGACATTTTCTTTATATAAGATTTTTAAATAACTAACCGCGCACCGCACCTAGCTCACATCATATCTTGTTATCATGTGAGTATCATATTGCCTCAGTCGAGGCTTCGAACCTGCAACATTCCCTTGTAGACAGAAAACAAGGTCGAAGAAGTGCGAGCTCGAGGAAAGAACAGTCTACAGGGTACTGAAAAGGTCTGCGTCAGGAATGTCGGCGGAAAGGCCCAACGAAAGGTCTACCATAAAGCTTTAAGGAAAGTTACGTCTCCCCCCCCCAAAAAAAAAGTATATATATATATATATATATATATATATATATATATATACTTGCTCATAGAAAATAAGACCTTAGGTTCAGATCTATAGGGCAGACGTTCGACGTTGGACGTTTCTGACGAAAATCAGAGGCTCATGTCTATGGGTATATAGGAGAGGTCTACTGTTCGGCCTATTGAAAAGTGTATACGGAAAGATCCAAGAACGGCAAGTTCCACGGTCAGGTAATCGCACACTTGTACCCCGGTAATCGTACACTTGCACCCCGGTAATCGTACACTTGCACCCCGGTAATCGTACACTTGCACCCCGGTAATCGTACACTTGCACCCCGGTAATCGTACATTTTTACCCTGGTTTGGGCAGCAAAATATTTTCTGCGGGTGGTTGGACGCGGATAAACCGCTGCGTCTGCGCAAGACACGAACGATTTCGTGTGCTGAATCGAGCAGCCAGGCCCTCTGCTATTTTGTTTGGAACGGGAAACATCACCTCGATAACGAATTAACCTAGCATCTACACATGCTTCAAGTCATGATAAAAGCGAAGCGCGTTTGGTAATCACACTTGTCCAAATAGCACCAAATAACAGATTCGTTACTTTTCGCAACTTCGTCACAAGCGAACATATTTGCGTCGCTCGAGTAACCCGCTTTATTTAACCTTGACACTTGGTTAGTGAAATTTCGTGACATGGCGTGAAAACAAGATTGTATACCGCTGATCTAATACTAAAAGCTACGATGCTGTTCTTTTTCATGCACGTTTGAATGACCTGAAGGATAACACTGGCTGCAGGCTTGACATACTTCGTGTTATACATCTTACATGCATGTTCACCTAGAAATTTAAGCGTATCGTATAAGTGTTGCGATTCATAATTTCTTCGACCTTTTCAGGAGAACTTTAGTCCAAAGCGTCTTTGTTTGATGATTTGAGGCTGTCAGTCATTCTTAGAGTGTATACCTGGAGTATCTACGAGCACTACACTAATCATCGACTTAGCTAGAAACTTCGCTCGACAACATCACTTGCGTCTGGCTGAATCGACTGGTTTATTCTTCTAAGAAAAAAGTTGCCAAGAACAGGCGCTATACTTTTGAACGAATGTATAAACGCCCGATTTTTGTGGCGGCAATGTTTCTGTTGCAACCATTGACTGTTGGTATAAGATATCATTTTACAGGTTCTAGGATCTCTTCTACCGAGGTGTTGCTTTTTCTTTTACAAACATTTAGACCTACTTACGCCTTAATAAGGCTTTGTATTGAAGAGAATAGAAACAATCTTCAAATGTCACAACAGCCTACTGGGTTTCGCTTCTTTAGAAACTCTACGACAGAATTTGTATTTCAGACTTGCAACTGATCAATTGATCCACTGGTTTACGAAGCTTTATGTGTTTCCAATTGAAAAAAGTTCGTGGCCGCAGGTCACTAACGTTTTTACAGGTCAAGTCGAACACGTGACACATGCAGTCAAGTACAGGTTACATATGTACAGTACTTGGAGTCAAGTACAGGTCAAGCCGAACACGTGACACATAGAGTTCGCGAGTGAGAGGTCGTGGACTGTGTACGTGATCATATTGTAGAGAAGCATATCGTCATTACGGGCTGCGTGAATTGTATAATTTTTGGCAGCGAAATATTTGCTTCCATTAGCTCAACATGAATAAGTCTTACGTCTTTTGAGTTTTAACGCGTTAAACTCACTGCCAGTAATCTCTCAACATCTTATCAGTCAGATCACCTATAAGTAAACTTGCCCATTTAGGCGGTGGTGATACTTATCGTGTCAAGAATTTTTGAACACGGCTGGCTCGATGTTAGCGTATGCTATGGGCTGTGCGCACAAATTGTCTGGATTCAGGGCATACAGTGAACGCAAGCCGCTTTCGTCCGGTATATTGCAAATTATGCAATGTCGCAACTGGTGTCCCTCTCATATTTTCTGCCGGCATTCGCACTGTCCTGTTCACCACATAATGACGAATAAGCTTTCCAATTCTAGCTGTCACACGAAATAAAAAAATAAATTTTGGGGGTTTTACGTGCCAAAACCACGATATGATTATAGGCACGCCGTAGTGGAGGACTCCTGAATAATTTGGGCCACCTGGGGTTCTTTAACGTGCACCTAAATCACGGGTGTTTTCTCACACGAATTACGCCAGGACTCCATAAGCGCACACAACTAATCTGTTGACTTTTGTGTGTTTTCATTTTGCAGACGGAATACGGCCTCACGGAAGAGCAAGTCGCAGGTAAGCCACAAAAATGTCCTCGGCGTGCGCTCTGTCTGTCTGCCGGTGAGTGAGTGAGTGAGAATAAATAAATAAATAAATAAATAAATAAATAAATAAATAAATAAATAAATAAATAAATAAATAAATAAATAAATAAATAAATAAATAAATAAATAAATAAATAAATAAATAAATAAATAAATAAATAAATAAATAAATAAATAAATAAATAAATAAATAAATAAATAAATAAATAAATAAATAAATAAATAAATAAATAAATAAATAAACGTGACACTGTATTCAAAATAAAGCTATCTAAGATTGTTCAGTGACAAAAAAAAAATCTGCATTGCGACCTTATATCCTGTCGCCCCAACTGGATCAATTCTGACGTTAAGACACCAACTTTTGTCGTAATGCATAACTCCTTGTTGTTGTGCCAAAGCCAGTTCTCGTGTGACGGCAGAAAACGTGTCACTTTAATGCGTAGCTATTATACGCCAAGCGAGTTCTTCACTATATAGGCATAAGAATGATTTCGTAATAGGCGGTGAACGTGAACTGACAAGCCACTGCAGTCAATAGTCAATTGTTCATATGAGCGACTCGAGGGTGGTGGATAGTGTCGTTGTAGGAGGTTGCAATGGTTAATTGTTTTGGCACGTCCGCGCGAACCTATTTGTACCAGACCTCTTCCGCGTCGTCACAGTGTCGCTTACCAAGAACCAAATTGTAATAAGTAATGCTGCCAGTGTATAATGCGAAAAGTGTCCATTAATCGCACAGAGCGATAGACTGCATTGAAAAGAAAACTTTCTCTCCGAGCGAGGAAAAGAAAAAAAAGTAAATAATTCCAAGGCTGCTCTGATAACCAAAAGGTGAAAGCATGGCATACATTTCAACGAGCACTATACTGCGTCAATGCGATGTCCAAAGCGAAACTGTACAGGCAGGCTTTTACAGACATCGCGAGCAGTCAGTATTTGAGCTGTATTTGAGCGTTCAGCTTGAGCTGTTGTTCGACTTGAGACACTATATAGGCTGGCAAAATAGAAAAAAAAAAAGACGAAATTGCGCGCGCGGAACTCAGTGCGCATTGGGAATCGAGCAGCGTGCATAGCGAATAAAATATACATTTTACATCGGGGACGTTAGCTGCAGACGCAGAGGGAAGTTTCCGAGCGCCGTTCATGGGTCCTCGTAAAAAGGCATACTGAACATGAACCCGCCGCAAGGGTGCTCTTTCTTTCTCTCTCTCTCTCTCTCTCTCTCTCTCTCTTTTTTTTCTGTAAGGAAGAAAAATTTAAGAGCTTGTTTGCGAGTCGAATGCGTGCGCTTGCTCTTGCTCCGCAGTCTGCAGCTGACGCCTCAATCAATTCGTGGGTTCGCTTTTTTTTTTTTTTTTTGTATGAGTTCTCGTTGTTTCAAAAACCGCGTGAGTGTTCGCCAGAACTGGCATTTTCCACGGGCCGGCGAGCAATAAGCGCGATATTCGCTGCTCCCGCCTTCGAAGAACAAGCGTGTATTATGGATGAGGCGGCCGCCGCTGCCTGTACGTATACAACAACGGCAAAGTCGGCGGGACCACGAGCCTGAAGATACAGGGACGCAGGCGCGCACGAGTACGCTTAGCCAGAACGCTACCGCTGCGACCCATATAACCCCGGCGAGGTCGTCACTTTGAATCATTGAAAAGGAGCAGGCGGGGCGCGGAAAGATTTTCGCTTTGTCTGCTTAACTTTCCGCGTCTTCTCTCGGATGCTTCACTCGTGCCCTCCCTCCTTCCATCCCCTTGTTTGGCCCGTCTGAGCATTTATCTAAAACGGAGCTGGCTTCTGGAATACATTGCTGAAGGAGGCTACGAAGAAAATGTAAAGAGAAAAGAAACTTTTGCGATGTTTTAGTCGTGTTTACATGTGACCCTTCCTGGTCCCGTTGTCGTGTCCAATAGTGTCATAAGCGGGCGACTTTTGTCAGCTCCACATATAGTTCTGCGCACGACAACTGACAGCTGCTACGCCCGCAACTGCAGCAGTGACGACGGGGAGATTAAACTTTCGATATTACGTGTATTCGTTCATGGTTCCGCGTTCACGAGGTCGCCTATACTGCACGGCAAGAAAATTGCACGGCAGTGGAGCGAAATTGCGCCGTAGTTCGCTGCAGAACAGCAAGCGGAAGATGTGTTCCTGTGCCGCCCGGACGCCCGACGGTGGCGACAACTGGTGGCGTGTTCTGAAACGGCCTGTTCTTCCCGAGGCCAGAGACAAGGCAGAGCGTGGAAGCTTTTCTGTTTCCTACGGCCGGTGTGACAGACGGGAGGGGGGGGGAGGCATCTGCTGAATGCGCCACAAGCAGCCGTTCGCTCCAAAACGCGACACGCTTGGCTTATCGGATGCCTGGGATAGCCGCTGTCGCTCGGGTTTGCTGTTAGAAGGAGAACGGAAATCGCCTAAGCAAGCCCACGTCCCTAAGAAAATACGCTGAAAGCTGCTTGCACCCGTTTACATGCCCAACGTCTCTACCCAGAAAAAAAGAAAACAAAAGAAAGGAAGAGACAAAGGGAGAACGGCGGAAATGAATTGTTTACAGAGAACTCCAGCCAAATAACATATTGTAGTTTATAGAACTTGGCAATGACCTGTAAGTGGCGGTTTGGCACTGTCGTCGAGCCTACGTTTTCAAGTCTGCTCAAAAACCATTAGACGGCTGGATCAGGCGCTGATATTGCACAGTAGCCTCCATGGTCCCTCATCTCTCTTGTTTTTTTTTTTTTTTTTTTTGCTTTCAAACGCACGCTGAATCGACAAAGGCTCCGTTTTGGCAGCGAGCCCCGTTTTGTACGTCATGTCGCTCATCCCGTCTCCATTTCTTCGCATCTTCACCTGATTCCTTTTCACACGTCCTTGGTTTGTGGAGGTCCTCTGAGAGACCGGTTGTTTAAACTGAGACTGCTATACCGCTGCTTGCAGCTAATCATTCTTTGCCCTATCTTCCTCTATCTCTCTCGCTATCCCCTTATCTTCCGTTTTCGCCATTCTAACACCAACTCTTCAAATACCAAGCGTCGACAGGATGTAAAAGCAGCGTCATAACTCTTTCCGTGACTCTGTTTATCTGTCTTTCTCCCAGTGCTTTTATTTGTTAATTAAAAAGCAAACTTCCTCTTCCGCATCAAGCCCGCAGCAATCTCTCGAAGAGATCTTTCTGGCTGGGTCCTTCGACATGAGCGGAGGCTGAGGCTGCTGCCTTTTCTTGGAACGATTTCAACTTTCTCTCATCCTCTTCGCCTTTTCTGCCCTCACCCTCCTTCCGCTACCCTATTTACATAACCTTACGTCACTGTCTAACGTCATACAACGTCACATCGCACGATATAAACGGAGTTAATTCACTTTAAGCTGGCGTGTCAGATTGTTCGACAACACTCGACGTTAGTGCTTTTTCACATTGCCTTTGTGTCAAAGGTGAAGCTAGCTTTACAGGCGAGATTACGTTTCTTTTTTTTTTTTTTTTTTTTACTTTAGTTTTTAACTTCAGGTTGGGCTGTTAGGCTCGTCCGTCCGTTCCAGTTTTGTTCAACGTGGAATATATTTCCGAGTAGGGCACTCTCGCGAGACGCCCAAGAAAAAACGCACGAGATTACGGGAGCAGACACGCCAAATCAGATTACAGGAGCAGACACGCCAAATGCAAGGTAAGCGCGACGCCTTCACTTGGCGTAATACAAAATCGACAGTACTGGGAAACGATAAGTCGGGCTACACTACTAGGCTATCTATCTGCAATCATAAATAAGTTATATTTTCTGCGGCTAGAGACTTTGTAAGCCAGAAAGTAACGCTAGCGTGAAAAAAAAAAAATGAACGCTGACGCCCCACCGAATTTTGCATGGTAGCTTTTTGCGATGTCGTATAGGTTTCAGGCGCATTCCGGCAACGAACAGCCCGTAGACTGAATATCTCGCTGTTCGTAAAGGCAGAAGATAACTTACATTTTAAAACAGCAAAAGAAACACATTTGGTAACTTTCTCTTGTATTTTAGTGCAGACAGAGAGGAAGGAAACTTCTTTTCTCTCTTTTTTTCGAATTTGCTACCCTACACGTGGAAGGAGGCTAATGACAGAAAGCGAGGAAACAGAAGTTCAGGTTATGCAGGTGCACTAGACCAGGCACAGCGTTTCTACAGTCGGGCACTCACGTCTGTTGCTTTTAGCAACTGAAGATTCGCACGTATGCCTTTCTGGGGTGATGAGCAGAGAGGCCCAAGCAAACGTACAAACAACCTGACCAGCCAGCTCCCGTGTTACACTGATTCGTGGTATTTTATCGCATTTGTTACGTCTGGATGCCTACTGCTGCGTGACTCTAAAAGAAATACGTTGGTACGTTTCAGCGTTCGATGAGTCGATTCGCAACTCCATCGGCGAACAGGTGAACAGAAGTGCGCAGCATGGTTACTGGCGCCTGGCAGTCGCGGTCGAATAATTTTCCGACTAATCGGTTTAAGCTTTAATGGGTAATATTTTTTTTTAGCCGTTATAGTTCAATCCACAATGGCCACTTGAGCCAAGAATGTCTTCGCGCAATTTGGAGGCGAACAAATTCGCGTCGTCAACTAGACTCATCATACACCTTATATTGACCGCCGGACATTCTTTCTAATTATTCCAATTACAAGTGTTCCCACGTGTAAGCAAGACAAAGGGTTTACATCTAGCAAGATGGAGACTTGACGTGATCAATGGTGGGCGAAATAGATTAGCCAGAGTCAACGTTTCGACAAGAAAATCCCGTGCTATATAAGCCAGAACATCCGGTTGTTTATACCAGAATCATCATCATCGTCAGCCTATATTTATATCCACTGCAGGACGAAGGCCTCTCCCTGTAATCTCCAATTACCCCTGCCTTGCGCTTGCTAATTCCGACGTGGGCCTGCAAATTTCCTAACTTCACCACCCCACCTAGTTTTCTGCTGTCCTCGACTGCGATTCCCTTCTCTCGGTATCCATTCTGTAACTCCAATGGTCCATCGCTTATCCATCTTGCGCATTACATGGCCTGCCCAGCTGCATTTTATTCTCTTAATGTCAACTAGAATATTGACTATCCCCGTTTGCTCTCCGATCCACACCGCTCTCTTCCTGTCTCTTAACGTTAAGCCTAACATGTTTCGTTTCATCGCTCTTTGTGCGGTCCTACCTCCAAGTTTCTGTCCCATATGTTAGCACCGGTAAAATGCAATGATTGTACACTTTTCTTTTCAACGACAGTGGTAATCTCCCAGTCAGAATTTGGTAATACCTGCCGTATGCACTGCAACCCAATTTTATTCTTCTGTAATTTTCCTTCTCATGATCAGGGTCCCCTGTGAGTAACTGACCTAGATAAACGTACTGCTTTACAGACTTTAGAGGCTGACTGGCGATCCTGAATTCTTGTTCCCTTGCCAGGCTATTGAACTTAGAAGTTGAACTGCATGCTTAGAAGAAGTATTCAAGCTCTTAGACTGGGAAGGCTTAGGAGTGAGGATCAATGGTGATTATCTCAGCAACCTTTGGTTGTAGATGACATTTTCATATTCAGCAACAATGCGGACGAATTACAACAAATTATTGAGGACCTTCACCGAGAAAGTGTAAGAGTGGGGTTGAAGATTATTATGCAGAAGACAAAGATAATGTTCAATACCAGAATGCTGTAGTTCAAATACCAGAATTCAGAGGAGGGTTCAAATACCATGCGCTATTCTATTACAAGGTCTGTGTGTCTCGGAAATACCTATGATCCGACATTATAAGTACAGGTCTTATGAGGATTTACTGTTGCGTTAGGCAGAACAAACGACTTGCGCTGACTCGTACTGCATAGTCAGTCAGAATTCGACCATTTACTACCCGGCTCAGCGCATAAAAAAAAAAAAACACTCGAGGATCGAGCCGAGCAAGGCTGGCGCAATAAAATGTTAACAGTCGTTGATTAATCTCATATTATGTGCAGAAAACTCTCGTATAGTTCGTCAGGACAACGGAAGGTTTACTAACAAGCGCATCACGAAACATATAGCGATCCACTCGCAAATTCTATTATCAGCCAATTTATCTCGCACCTATCTTTGTCCGTGTTTGCGTGTTCATGCGTTTTTATTGTGCCCCATTCTTGTTTGCGCTAAACCGCACAACACTACACTGCCCAAAACTGCTCTAGTCTACGTCATTGTATTCCACGGTGAACTGGGGCGCCCATTAGCTCGCAGTATACTGCGCAGTATACAGGTAATACAGCTCGCAGTATCTGTTAGTCAAACCTCAATTTAAAGGGACCCTGCAACACTCTTTGAGCATGGTAAATAAATCACATTAGACGCGACAGAATGCCTTCGTGAACACCTGAGCTTAATATAACTCAATTCCATTCAGCTGGGAACGCACAATGCCTCTGTAAAGATCGGTCATGCTTTCCTACGGCTCCGTCAAACCCGCGGCGTCTAAACTGCACATGATGACGCCATGGCACCCTCATACGGCTATTGGGTAGATTTGTTAAACGTCACGAGAAATACCAACATTATCAGTGGCCACAAGAGTGTCTGCAATTGTGACAATGTGTGGTGACACGCGGCATACGCAAACGACTTATTAAAAATGTTCTCCGCACCCATAAAGGAACACAAGACGCGCTCAGCCGTCTCGCTCTCAAGGGTAAGGGAGCTAAAGTTCTTTTTTTTTTCCTCTTGAATCAATATATTTTATTCGCACGAGCGTTTAAGTTCCGAATTTAAGTTCTCAACGAAGTGCTCAATTTAACTAAAGATATTTCTCGGGTCCCATCGGCAGCCGGTTAAATCGAGGTTCAACAGTACTACTACACGATCCTGGCGAGACGGCCATTTACGTAATCAAACTCGGAACCCACTTCGCTCGAGCAGCTAGCCCTCAGTCTTACGTATAGCAGGTGCTCGTTGACCTTTTCCGAGCACGCGTGAGGGCGAGTGCATGTACGTTTTTTTCGTTGACGCGTGAAGCGAGAATCACGGATCCCGCAGCGCACGTGAGCACACAGAACACGAACGTCACGTGTACACACGTCGACCACCGGCTTCAAAGAGCGTATAGGCGGGGGTGGTGGTGTCTGTCGCGAAGCGGGGGGTGGCGGAGGTGTTGCGCGGTCAGCGCAGTTGGAACGAACAGGAACTGGAGCAAGCGAGCACTGCCGCCGTCGCACGCAAGACCGATTTAGCTCGCTTGAGGGGGCTCCATTACGCGCCACCGACCACCGCCGAGGCTTGAGAGGTCGTCGACGACGGCACGCTGGGCAGGTCCGCTTCGCTCGCTATCCCGTCCGAGCCAGCGGGAGCTGTCATCTCGTGGAATGGTATATATATATGCACGGGACACACGAGGCACGCGTGTTTATGGAGAGAATAATAGCCCGGAGCCCGCGACCCGAATCATCACAGCATATATAGAGCCAGCTGGTCAGCGTTCAGGGGGTGTTTAATTGGAAATAAACACCCTGAACTTGAGTGCCCGACTTTAGATATACTTCACCCGGCTTAGTGCATGTGAAAGTCCGATCAAGACCCCGTGTCTTCTCCCTCTCTCTTCTTTCACTCCCCCATCCCCCTCCCCACTTGTAGGGTAGCAAACTGGACGAAGTCTGGTTAACCTCCCTGCCCTTCGATCCTTCCTCCCTTATCTCTCTGTAATTGGAAATAAAAGAACAGGAAGTGGATACTGAGGACGACGACGATGGTAACGATGATGATGATGGCAGAGAGAAGTTGAGATAAAAATTCGGCGGAACCCATCTCACTAAGACTGTCGACGGTAATGCGTTTAGCATTGAATCGATATAGCGGCGCAAGGTATTGTCACCGTCGCATCGAATTATCTATGAGGCAGGCACTGCAGCGGGATTCCTCTTTCGCGCTTCCCTTAGAACACTCGGCCTAATTTATTCTGATGATGATGATGATGATGATTGATGATGATGATGATGATGATCATGACCGAGAGAACAGATATTGCATTTGCAGAAAGCCGGTGATGATGGTTTGACAGAGCTTACTCTGTCCTGCTCCTTTCCTTCTTTGCGTCCTTTCCTTCTCCTAAATTCTCGTGCTTGGACAGGGGCACACGAGAATTAGGAGAAGGAAAGTTAGCGATGATGACGCAAGTCCACCACGTTGCGGCATCTGTAAAGCCTCGTGTCTTGCCCAGTAGCTTGTATAAGAAGACCTATATAGAGCTACCCTTACAATCACGGTTGCACTGTTAGCGCCGGGCCAATTAGGGCCTAAAATGGAGCCTTCGGGTTATAGTCGGCCATCGAATTGTTCAATCGAAGAGACCACCAGATTGTGCCGTTCTCGCGCTAGCTCGAGACAACCGCAAAACACGCGCACAAGCGTCTCCCACAACTCGCAATCAGCGTAATTCTGACCAGTGTCAACGTGGGCGCTGAGGTGCGCACACATCGCATGGTGAACGCGACACCAAGGCAAATTCGACGCGTCACACTTGTTTTGCTCAAGTTTCCTGCTTGGGATGCATACAAAATTTTATTTCTGGATCGATGCCGCAACAAAAGCGTATTTATTCGTATAAAACCTAAAATCTCTTTTTACAACCTCTTATTTATCATTTATATTGCTGCTCCGTAAATAGTTAACAGCGGGCTCAGCGACACTAAGGACCCGTCTCCTTGGCACTGGTTTGATTTTGAAGAATTTATTTGAAGTAATCGATACAATATATACATGATTTGACATTTACGGAAGGAGGTCGAGGAAAAAAAAACATCAGGGGTAACTTCCTAGGAAAAAATGCACAAGTTCAGCGCATAATTAGCTGACAAGTGGAACAAATACCAAACATTTTACAACAGTGTGAGTGCAACATTGTTACCGTGATAGCGTACATAAAGATTGCTCCAGAACAAGGATTGAATCAACAACACGGACAAAAATAGGCAAAAGTGGCCACTCTCCAAAGCAGAAATGTTAGACCTGTGGCCAGAGTGACGACGTACTTGCTAGACCGATGAAACGGTTTTGCGTTAGAAAAAAATAATAATATTAAAAGATGAAGAGATAAATATACCTTTCCTAGGCTGGGCGCCGTCGTGTGGTCACGGGACGCTTCCGCGATTTGAACGATCGTAACCGCGAGGGCTTCGGGGATGAAGAGTGTGACGCGTTGTGTATTTCGGTCATCTTCGTTAAAAAAGATTGGCTCGGCACGACTGACCACTACGGGGCAAATGCGAAAATTCCAATCACTTATGATTATTGTTCCGATAGGTGCACAGTACAGTTACACTCACTAGCCTACTACTTGGATAATTTGATAATCGCACTTGCGAAACTCCTTGCACGCCTGATTGAAAAAGAAAGAGAGAAAAAAACCTTCGCAGAATCTAGCAACTAATACATCAGAGAAAGCGTATGTCTATAGCGGTATGCTGGTGATCCCACACTATTCAGAAATTCAAGGACCGGTTTGCCATTGTGGAATAATTTTGTTGAAATCTAACGCTTGACTGTGTCCCGTCCAACTAATTCCCTATACCAGAGGTCATTTGAAACATTTTCAATAACCCTTTCTATTATTACACGCACATACGCCAAAATACTTCCGGTTTAGCCCTCTAGAACCACAGAAGTTGCATTAGCCTATACGTATTTAGAACTCTTCAGCTGACACCAATCTTTCTTTTTTTTTTTTTTTTTTTTTGCAGTTACAATGTTCTGGACATTAATTTGCCTATTAAGTGAAACAAAAAAAAAATGCTGTGAGGTCGACGCATGGGTCACGTTTCGTATATCTGAACACGTGAAGACCACTACCCTATAGTAATCTACAGGATAAAATCTTTAAAAAAAAACAATTAATACTGTGTTTTCCTTGGCTTACTTCGTTGTCAAAAATGCAAGACCGGAAGTTTTATATGGTCATGGTCACACTGCTGCCATAGCACAGATAAAAGATCGCGCAGACTTTACGAAACTACCCGAAATCTACGTCAGTATTTGCACTCGCTTCCACTATAATCTGATGCAAGTAATTCACTATAGCTTATATATATTCTTAAACGCCTCGCTGTATCCGAGCTCGGTACTTCTGTACTCTCCGCTCAATCCGACCCATGTTTCTTTATGCTGCTCGGGACCTTACAAAAGTATTTACACAAATTCCGTTGCGTTTTATTGACTTTTGATTCATTTAATGTACTTTCTATTGAAAAGTGATTGAATGTCATGCGTGATTTTTGCAGCGCCGCCTCCCCGATATTGACCACGCCTCCTCGTCGCCGCTGTAAAAAGAACAGATCGATTATTGACCCGAACTTTCGTTGTCTGCGCATTGTTGCGTCACCTGTAGGCTATTGCGGTCAGAATGACCGGACGCTACCTGACTTGTTATTCCTTTTTCGTGGGAAACGCATACATATGCTGGCCTTCACGAACGGGTCGCGTGGCCAGGCCGAGTCTTGCAACGAAGTTTCGCAACTGCAGCAATTAAAAAAAAAAGAATAAAGGCGTCGCGCATTAGCCGCTGTGACTCATCAGACAGGCCTATCCTGGAGATTTCAAGTCCGTCACGCTTGCTGCTGACAATGCATAGCCGTATAGCGTGCCGGAATTAGCAATCTCGCCTGGGCGTCTCTATACGAAGCGGCTGCATGGCTCCCCTATGGCCTATAGGCGGCCTCATGGGACCAGGGTTGTCCCAATTTTAGAGTAGAAAATCTATACAGTTTATGTTATCACATTTTAGTGACGTTTAAAAACGAGAAATGCCGCTAAAAAAAATGTGAGTTGAGAGGATGCTCTAGCTCGTGGCCGACATCGATTATCCCCATACAGATACATTTAAAACGCGGACATGATTTTATGAAACAATTGGGGGGATCGATTTGAATGAAATTTACTGCATTTGAGAGAAAAGTTAAATTCTGATAACACCAAGAAGCAGAATTTTGTCTTAGGGCGTGTAATTTTGTTACTGCCGAAATTTCGCAATTTTAGATGATTTTTTTATTGAAATTGGGCATCGTAAGTAAAAGCTCCGCTTCCTACAGTAACTGCAGATTTTAACTTTTTCATCTAAATGTAGCGAACCTCATCAAGTTTGATGCAGTGTCAGCCGAGAAAAACATTTCTCCATTCCTCAGTATTTAGATGAGAGCCCCGAGCTAAAGCCACTTATAAGCTTGCTCTAATCTAATTCTTTATTGGGAGAACTTGTGTCCAGAACCACAAGGTGCACTCAAACCGCAGCGATAGCGGAAAGCACGGTCGACGAACCTGAACTCGTGGGTCCAGACCGTCGGCTATATTTATACATACATCACCTTACATTGCAGATTAATCGCTGGTGCTCCTGTACATTAGATAATGTACAACTCTACTATATTCCTGTCGCGCGCGCCCAATCTGAATAAACAAGCCTTTTGAACAGTATAGAATTGGAAACAACAGTCAAGAAACTTCGGAAACATTAAGCGCGCCGAGCGGTAACTTGATAACAGTGATAAACTCTCGGGCAAAGAATTAAGCGGAGTTGGTAAGGTGGATGGAAGAAGGGTGATCTACAAACGTAGCCTAAGTTACTGACTTATTGTTGTATAGCCCAAATTTAAGCCTCTTTTACACAGAAGTGTCTTTCACGCTTCTCCGCGTGTTCTCTTAGCTCATATGTTTATAGTTGCAGCTATAATAGAGTCAGGCAAGTTGCATCGCAAACTTGAGGTCAAGGCTCATTCTAGTTACGAATGCAACCTTCTTCCATTGCAATTTTTGCGAAAGCCGATTCCTGAAGGTTCTTTTTTCGCTTCCTTTCTGACCTCACAGAGTTTAAGGAGGCCTTCATGCTGTTCGACAAGGACTCCGACGGCCGCATAACGTCATCCGAGCTGGGAATCGTCATGCGTTCTTTGGGACAGAGACCGACCGAGACCGAACTGCGGAACATGGTCACGCTCGTGGACACAGACGGTGAGTCACTTCCAGCCCACGCGACTGTTGACACCTGCAGTGTAGGGAAGCAAATTGAGGCGCCCAATTCAAACCCCCTCCGACCTTTCCTTTTGTTTTACTGCGACGACATGGTAAAAGCTGAAAACTGCGTTTGCTCTGTTAGTCGATCCTTTCCGTCTAACGTTGTCGTCGTCAAGTCCTCGCCGAGCCACATTCTCATCGCTGTCACTTACCAAATGGCGAAGAAAACAACGAAATTTTGCCCACCAACACCGCCAAGGGTAGAACTCAGTTCTCTGCGGAAATGTGCAATCGGACTTGGGAGCTGGGTTGTCTGTTCTGGGCACTGCGAAATTCCGCCACACTGTCAAAATCTGCAATGGCGTCATTATTTAGCCAATCGGAGAAACCGTAAGTAGCAGCCGTCTGGGTCAATTAGAGTCGACAACATGGCGCATTCGACAATATGGCGGAATTGGACGACGTCCTGAATAGCGAACCCGAATAGTGCTAACTGAAGAGGAATCGCCCACTATTAGTGTTATGGAAATATGTGCGGGGTTCTGCGCGCAACGCAGGCTCTGAGAGGCACAGAGTTAATACTGTAAAAAACTCTATGCCGAGAAAGGTGGCGCCTGTGTACGGATCTCGGAGGCCACAGCAGGCAATGCTGTGGTTAGTGGACGAAGACGGCGTTGTGCGGATCTCGAGAATACCTTGTGCTTAAGAAGCATGGCGATGTTCGGTATGACAGTCTACTGCTGTCTTATAGAAAATAAATGTAATCAGACTTAAAGTGCTTAAGTCTAACGATCTCTTTTTCTTCTTTTACTCGCGAAGCGTCGGGACTGAAGAAAACGTATGCAGTTAGAAAAAACGTGGTACCATTAATGTAGACTGGTTGGCCGGTCCATCTCGAACAATCAGGAACAGCGCCAACGTGCGAGAAACAAAGAATTCACACTGAGACACGTGTACAAGGCTCACTTGTCTCTGTCTCGGTGTTTGTTGTTTGTGTTACTCAACTTGGCGCCGTTCCAGACTAGAGGTACTTGCATTCGCCTGCTAATGTGCCTCTGTCCATCTGCCCTACACGTACGCCCCCCCCCCCCCCCCCCCCTTTCCGACAGTGCAGCCAAATTTCACATATTGTTGTCGTGACTGCTATTGTAATCCACAGCTTCCGATGGCTGGTGAAAACAGAAGGGGAACATGACGACAGTATCATTCGCTTTTGCGACGAGCATTGTTGACATTATAAATTTTTTGTATAGTGTGTAGGTATATATAGGCGGGAGGTCTATAGTTCATTAACGTGCCCCTATGCGGTATACACTCGACCGTATTGGCATTCCACATCCATCAAAATCGAATCCGCGACCTTGCGCCCAGCAGAGCGACGCCGTAGCCACTGAGCCACCGCTGTGGTTAAGCGTAAGAACTTTGCGTTAGCGATAGCGTCACGTGCTCCACACTGCGCATGTGCTGCACGAGGTCCCCTTAGGAGGTCCCCTTTCAGCCTTGTGCTATGGGACCTCCTTCTGTATATACTAACCCCAATGCGTGTATATTTCTTGCGACAAATAAAAATTTTTGATTTTTGATTTTTGAAGCAGCGCTGTGGCTCTTGCGTGCGTATGTACTGTATTTACCGTGACATGGGACGATCGAAGTAGGCGAGACTGCTCACGAACAAAGTGACGGCGTTCTAATCAGAGCTGCAATGTACGTAGGATATAATAACGTTCCACATAAAGCGATTTCATTACAACGAGAGATTATACTGTTACCTGAGGCTAATGTTACGCAAATGTGCAGCAGGAGACGAAACCATGCTAGAGAGGCTGCTCCCAAGCAAGCTAAAGATACGATAATAGCAGTTGTGACATACATCGCATGTAATGACGTTTCGTGTAACGCGACTTTGTTATAATGGGAATTTAAGCTACCGCTAATGGGAAGCAGGACACGGAACCACCGACTGAAAAGAGGCTGCTCCTAAACAAAGAGAGAGAGAGAGAGACAACTTTATTTTGATGGGGCACGGAGAGCCCCCAAACAGAGTGACGATATCCTAATCACAGCTGCGATATACATCGCATATCTAATGACGCTCCGCATATAACGACTTCGTTATAACGAGAGTTTAAGCTCATGCAAACGTGCAGTAGGAGACGGAAGCACCGACTGGAGAGTGGTTTCTCCGCAACACATTACCACTATCTGTTTCACTATGTCGGAACGTTATCCGAAATACTACAGCCAAATGGTTCGAACAACGCGGCTTTTTGTCACGGGAAACGCTCCATCATTAAAGAACTAGGCCACAGTAAAGAGACAAAGACACCTTGATCTGTGTCTTTGCACATGGGAAGACACCACATTGTCGTCATTGCGTCTTCCTTTCATGCCGAGCTGTGTTTTCCACGTGTCATCACCAAAGAGCCCAACAATCACGTGGTGTCCATCGCAGGGAACGGGACGATCGAGTTCAACGAGTTCCTGTTCATGATGTCTAAGAAGATGAAGGAGACGGACAGCGAAGAGGAGCTCCGGGAGGCGTTCCGCGTGTTCGATAAGAACGGCGACGGCTTCATCTCGGCGTCTGAACTGCGGCACGTCATGACCAACCTGGGGGAGAAGCTCACCGACGAGGAGGTCGAGGACATGATCCGAGAAGCGGACCTCGACGGAGACGGGCTCGTCAACTACGACGGTATGCTGCTGACTATAACCTCGACTCGGAGCTCCACGGCTGGTTGTAGTTCAGTCAAGCCGTATCAGGCTATCTATAGTATAGCCAACGTATACGTTTCCTGGGTTTCTTTCTTTTTCTTCTTTTCGCGGTGGCACTCGTGGCAACGTTTCGAGGTTGGCGTCTGACAAAAGTGCCCGAGAGCGACAGAGGCGCAGTGACAGGTTGGGCGAGACACATTAAATGCCACCGCGTTCCCGTTACCTATAGAATATCGGCAAGGGTGGGATCTAATTCTGCTCGAACTTTTGCTCAGGAGTAATTGATGGTCATGGACATGAATAATTTAATAAACTAGGATGGAGCCATTATCAAGTCATGCAGCCAGCCTTAGCAAACGAACTCTCCGCAGTTGAAAGCCCTTCCCTTGGCTTTTTTCCTCGCAGTGTCGGCCCAACACGTGACCTCTGAAACTCGGTGTATTGGCCGAGAATGTTCGGTTCCCGGTAGTTTTTAATCGATGCGCACTTGCCCTGCTGCCCATGCCGTAGCTTTGCCTGCATGCATAGTGGGAGCACCGGAACCAACCGCGCGCTCTGACGTGACGATCACGTGTTAGGCTGACTCGTTTGTCCTCAGTCGTGTTGCATACTGCTCCCTCCTAGTTCTTCCATTCTCCATGGTCATGAACAATCGCCCAAATTGCTGTCTTCTATAGGCCGGCGCGCGCTTCCCGTAACGTCATCGCTGACGTTAACATATACGACGGAGGATGAGCTGTGGCATCGAAAGTCGCAGGAGAGAGCAAGCGGTCTATTGTGCGAGACTGTATTCACTCACTGCTGCATGCAGCAGAATAATATTGAGCTCACATGTTTACAGGAGCATTTGTCCGCAGATCGGAAACGTTTTCTGACCATGTGCAAAAAAAAAAAAAAATTAAATGCCCCTTCAACTTGTACATGAAGCGGCGATTGATGTGCAAGAGCATGTATGTACTTCGTCAGTGGCAACACCGTGTTCAAGAGAGGCTTAAACTAGATATCGCAATTCCTTTCAGGTGCAGTTACAGCTGCGTTTTACTCCATGGGGAGTCTGAGAGTGCTAAAGGTTGGCATGTATCTTGCATTCCACAACATGCATTACTATGCTACAGAGAAAGGAAGTTGTGTACATCACAAAGAAGTTACAAATTTAATTAAGCAACACTTTTTCTAATATCACAGAACTTGTGATTAACATTTAAACATTACTGCAGATATTTCACTTTTTTATTATTCTTTCTGCTTCAAACTACTACATTATTTTTCGGACCAACCCGAACTTTTACAGCCGCCCTATAACGCTAGCATCTTGGCCATTCCTCCGTAGGGCGTAAGTGCAAATATTCGAGGAGAAAAAAAAAAAGCAGCAAAGTGAAATCAAAATGTGGATTTCACTGTGGGAAAGTGCTGTAGTAGCAGTGAAGGAGTTCAGGATCGAATAAATCGCTGAAGCCTGACGTCTTTTTTTTTTTTTTTTCTGTCTCCTTTCCGTTCGCAGAGTTCGTCACAATCTTGACGGCTCCGAAGTGAGCGATGGCGCCCAGCCGCGGAGCCTCGGCCTCTCCAGTGAGACAATGACGAAGACGTCGACGTGTGTCCACGCGCGCGAATCTTCCAGTTTGGCAATACACCACCGCGCCCTGCGGGACCGGTCGAATCATCAAAGCAGCGAAGAATGCCTCCCCCCTCCCCCACCCCCCTTCGAACCGCTACAGACGCTGCCCGGTGCGGGTGGACGCACAGACCTTGATTCCTTTGAAACCTATATAGCCATCCACCAACTGCGTGCGATAACTCGGAATTCTCTCTCCGTTTTTTTTTTTTTTTTTTTTTGCCTTTCTGTTTTCTTTTTTCGCACTGTAACATACAGCACTCCCGGAAAGGTGCAACGATAGTCCCTGGCTATAGCAACATCCTGGTTTAGGCGCTTGCAAGACGGCGAGTAACAAAAGACGCGCAGAAAAAAATAATCCGTGGAGTTTTGCTAAATCGAAACTTTCGTTATAACGAAATAATTCGTTAAAACGGGAAATTCGGGAAACCGCTTTTTTTTTTTTTTCGTGGCATAGCGTTTTAGCAGCTTGAGCAGCTTCTTAACGGCAGTGAGAGTGATCATCCTGCCACATTCATAACGGCTTTGTTCCGTTGCTCGAGTCAATTCACTGCTTATCTCTCGAATCGTTTTCAACATGCCTATCCAAAATCATGATGAAGTGAGCTCTGCTTCGTAATCGCAGAGATGGAGATTGAGCGCGAACGAATAAGGCCACGGGAGCAAAGAATTTGAAATTAAATCGCTGTACTTGCTGCGCCAGGACAAGTTGTACTTGCGGTGCCATGGGACAAACTGGACCCTTCGGGGTGAGCAACTGTTGCATGCACTGCGCAGTGTGTCACCCGTGCTTTTCAGAGCGCACATCACGTGTCGTACCACGACGCTTCCCCCACCACCGCAACCGCGTTCTTCACATCGTTTTGATCAGCACTCACCACTACACTCATTGCAATCGTTCTCAAACCAAATAATAAAAGCGGGGTAAAGGCACATAATACACATTGCGAAATTCGGCTCGCCGCTGCCCACGAACGAAGGACTTTTTTTTCGCTACCAACTTCATCGCAAGCACACGGTCAAATTTTGAGCTGTCTTCGGCGATTGCCACATGCGCTGGGCCTTGTGCATCGGTGTAATAGCGGGCTATCTTCGGGCGTGGTACTCGGAAGACCCCACGAATCTAAGTGATGACTGGGAAGTTCAGTGTCGTTTGTTTGTTTACTTGTGTCACACTGAATTTCGCAACACCCGTAAGGGTGCCAACGATATCCCTGGCGACCAGCGTGCTCGTTCAGTCGGGTATAAAACAATCTGTACGTAAGCAAGGTCGTGCAAAAAAAAAATAATAATCCTTGAATTTCATTAAATCGAAAGATTCGCTGTTAACAAGGGGCACAATTGACATGTTTTGTAACACTAGTAATGACAAAAACAAAATGACGGAATTTACCTTGAAGTTTCCCGGATCGGTGATGCATTCAGTTCCGTAATCACTGCAGTTCCGTGCTTTGTTGTATACTGGAGGTAGGTGGCACAGATGCAAAGCGCCAGGGAGTGTAGTTGGCGTAGTGGCACAACCCTATCCCACCTCTCTTTGCACGTACACCACGTGAGCCCGTCATCGTAGTGTTCAACGTGCGCCACATTTAACCACCATAGAGCCCTGTCCGAAATCCTACACATCTCGGCGTGTACTACATTGGGCCTGAGGAAGTAGCTGCGTCGATAGCGGGTCGCAGTATAGCCAGCGTGCGCTGATTGAAAACTCTCGAAAGCGACCCCTATAGCGTATTTGTACCGGACCACGGCATCGCCCGTCGCAAGTTGACAATTGCAGCACTTAAGCCTGAAGCAAGCATAATAAGAAAACGAAGCGAGGAATAAATCGAGCCTTTTCGGAGAGCCAGCCCGGATATTCTAATCGTCCACGGTCTTGTCATGTGTTACAGTCGGTAGCGTTGACCGCGTAGCAGCACCTTCCAAAACGCTTTTGTCACACTATAGTCGCGCGTGCGTGACTTGCAGCAGATCGACTGTAATAGAATACGTAACAACCGCACACATTGTACGCTTTTCATCGAGCCAACTGTTGCGTCCAAGCCTTTTCCAGATTGTTTGGCTGAGTGACAAAAGTTTTAAGTGGCTTCTGCGCACCGCGGAAAAATGGAATGCCGTTTATGTTTACGTGCGCCCTCACGTTTGGCCTCCCAAGGCTAAAGACAACGGAAGCCTTTCAATTGAACATTTAAGAATGCATTACATGAGTGTGTAGCAGTCGTCACATCGCAATTAAGCATAAATACTAAACATTGCAACCGCGTACGTCATTACGCTATGGGATATTTAACCGACGAAAACGGGCTTGGTTACGGTGGCGAAGTAAGGTACATCGGCGTTTTTGAAACGGCTCTAAACGGACGGAAGACACGGGAAAGGAACGCACAGGACACGCGCTCACTGAAATTTTGTATAGGAAAAACAGCGAATACATACAAAAACGGCCAACCTGCGTGCGCACATATGCACACTCAACCAACGGCACTTTCGAACAGATCTATTCCGCAATCGAAGAGAAAAATAGCTATAGGAAACTGATATGCAACTATCAGACCGATTTTACGATGTGAAACGCTTCCACGATCTTACGTACCCTCTCACTGTTAGATCTCTCTTAATTCCTTGTTTGATTGCGTAACAGATTTGATCGCAAAGGTGCCGTTGCATGGTTGAGTGCATATATGCGCGTGCATGTTGGCATTTTTGTGTTTTGCCTAATAAAAATGTGAGTTGTCAGTCAGCGGCTCTCCTGTGCGCTTCTTCCCGTGTTAATTTTTCGTCCCTTTAGCGCTATTTCCAATTTCCCCAGTTGTCCACTTCGCCACGTGATCAACGTACGGCCGTAGGCGAGATGGCGGAGAGAGGGGACCGAATCAGTAGAAAGTAGACCTCACAGAACACCTGTACAGCTTTAATGTCCAACACGGGCGGTAGATAGGACGTGTCACGTGACATCTAGTAGAGAAGCCCATCGAGACACGCACCGTAGGAGTCCAGCAATAACTAACATTCACAGCAACATGGGCTGAGATGAAGCGTCAGGGAGACGTGGACAACGCACGGAAATGCGAGACGTTAGAAATGTTTTCTTAAAGAGGATCGAGTCGGGACACTTGGATCTAGTTCCGGCAAAACGTCATCAGCATTTTACCTAGCGAGGAGCAAGATAATTGGCAGCTCAGTGGAACTTCCGTAGAGCTTGCACTCTTTCTTTCTTTGGCTTTTCAGTAATGACGGTTCTCTCTCTCTCTCTCTCTCTCTACCATTCCCTACTTTTCCCCCAATCCTCCAACCGTCTTTACGTATTTCTACTCAGTGTAGTTCCTCCTTGACAAGCACTGCGATCGGGCTAGTTTGGTACCGATCCGTAACTTCGGATAGCGCAGGAGGGACTAAAACGAAGAAAGTACACGGGACAAGTTACGGTCCTCCAAGGCGCATTTTAAGTCCCGAAGCTTGCCATATCATTGCGATAATTTTTTTCCCTGCTGAAATCGTCGGGGCTGCATGGAGTCTATGAGGAGTTATGAGAACATGATCCGTATAGACATGACAAGAACTTTATTTGAGTCCTGAGGAACTGAGATCTAGTCGGTGGCTCGGCCCACGATGGGACCGGGAGACCAAGTCCCGTCGCGATGTCATGGGCCCTCTGGACAGCCTGGAGTTGAATTTGAAGATTTCTGCTCTTGAGGCCAGCCCTTGACGAAAGAGAAATGGAAACATGATCCGTAGCTCCTCAAAAATTAAGGGCGAATGTTAGCTTCCACTTCGCTTGCTGCCACCAGCACTACTTTGCATAGTTGTCCGTAGGTGGCACGCTCAATTGTGAATCTCCCAGTTTAGGCGTAACGCTTCGCGGTTTCTTGAAACATGGGCGCGAGGGTCTTTATGGCCAACTTGGCAAATGGCAAGGCTAGAAATCCTCCCTCATCGTTAGCGAGCGATGTCTCAATTTTGTTCTTGTTGGTTGCGGCTCTTTTTTAATAAGCTCTGCCTGCTCTTGAAAGCCGTCCTGTTCGCTGTTTTCTGCACCAGTAAAGTGTACCCGCAATATGAGACACAACATTACTTCTTAGCAGTACAATTAATGACTTGCCCATACGTAAGTCCGTATTCGCAAGAATGTTTCTGTTAAAAAAAAAAAAAAAGCTATGTACTTTCCAGACTAATTCAGAAGCCATAGAACGGCCCAGTGAGATATCGAAAAAAGTAGGTGGTCAACTTTTGCTGAAGCACAACGAACAAACTTCCAACACCGGGTTTTTCACAACCACACAGCGATCACCCAATCATCCATCACCACGCACATTGTTACCGACATCTATCCCACATGTTGATTTCTGGTGAAACTTTTTTGACATTCATTGTTGTGTGAAGTTTGTGAACCATCAGCTTCAAAGTATCCAGCATGCACATTCAACCTGCGTCTGCACTGGTGCATGGTATGTGTCAGAGAAACAGGGCTTTGGATTGTTTACTTGATTCAATATTTCCCAAGCAAGAGGTGCCGTCGCTCCTCGCACGTGTACAAACATTTTTTCTCCTCGCTGTGACAGAAGACACCCCCCCCCCCCCTCCCCCCAAATAAATGCAGAAAATGCACGTGTGGTTTCTTTCTTGACTAGTACGATCAGACACATGAAATCGGGCTACAGACGCGTAAGAGGTTCAATGGAAACACTGAATTAGTCAAGAATAATAAAGTATTCTTGGAGAACTCAACTTCTGTTGATTTTGAGGCAATAGATTGATTATTGGAATTAAAAATTACGGTCAAACTTTCATCTTTTTTTAAATTTCCCGCTGAAACCTTATGGTCAGTACGTCAGTGAGACGTCACGAATTGCAAAGCACTTTTTAGCATTTTGGCCGTTGTCGTTCACTAAATGTTCTTGAAATTTCCCAAGTTCAATCTTTGGGTCTTAGCGTACAATGCAGTAATTTTTTAAAGATACATGTTTAACTAATAACGAGCAGACGGCTTCAAGCTCCATGATGTCACAGTGAGCTGGTGCGGAAATCTATTTTTCTCTTTAGTGTCCTTTTAAAGTCTGCGTATCATATCAATAATTTTCTTTATCTTAGATATCTTTTCCCAGTGGCATAGCAGGCTGAACACAAAGGCAAAGAAACATTGTCATGTTGACGTACCTGATAGCCATTTGAAACAAAACCAGTTGCCAGGGACTGGAGCAGATTATTCTAGCCTATAATTACTTTTAGTACGACAGGCCAGAATTTGGAACATTTTAATTAATCGTACAATAAGACACCCACTTCATGCATCTGCAAGTCCAAAAACAGGTGCCGTAGACGTAGACTTCCGTAACATCGACTTCGGTTAATTCAATCTATCGGTTGATTCGATCCCGACTGAAGGACCCGGCAGGCGTCCATAGAAATTTCTGTGCGCCAAGACTTTGGTTATTTTGATCCTGAAATATGCCTTCGTCGATCATTCTCACGTGCCTGACTCAAAAAGAGTGATCCAAATCGTGACTTCAATGGCAGCAGTGTGTACTTTGGCGGCGCTGTCAGACGGTGGAGGTAGAGTTACTGTATAGCACCCTACTGCTCCCGTAGGTAGCATATACAGTAACTCTAGGTGGAGGCGCCGTTGACCCGCTCTCAGTGGAGACGCCGATTTTCACTCTGCCTTCGACAGATTTTCAAGCAAAAACCGACAGCTTTCTTCAAAAGAAACTGGCTCCGATGATTGCACGCGGGTTGTCCGAGCAGCTCGATGGCCAGCGGGCTCATCGCGGCAGCTGCAGTGTCTACGCTACGCAGTGCGTGCCTCTGAGATGTGCGCGCGCCCGCTCTCGGAGGCCATGCAGAGTCGACGCATATACGCGCAGCTGCTCGAGCCGCGCTCGCGCTGGTGTTTTCCAGGCTGGTCGTGCTACGTGGTGCGGACCGGCTTCGTACTGCACCAGCCTGATCGACGGATAGTTGCCAAATCCAGACTGCGCATTTTTGAAGAGGCTTTCATACCAAGCGTACGTAAA